>NC_133618.1:328724463-329024463 GCF_048593235.1 Sminthopsis crassicaudata
ATTAGTTAATGTTTGAGAATATTAGAGTTTGCTGAAATTGCCACTTTTCTTGCCTGTGAGCTGGTGCATTGTGTTTTGAAATACAAAACTCAAAATGGTGCTGTCTCAAAATGTCATTAGAGAGGTCATAAATATTTGAATGGGGCTTTCATAATACTTTGTACTATTTGGGCTACCTTTGTTCATCTAATGAAATAGTACTTCATCTAATAAATCCAATACTTCACTAAGAAACAGGCTATCAAAATAATAAGTTTAACCAAAACTATGGTCTTTCATTCCTTCAGTCTTTGACAATGCTTTCAAGAGACATTTTATGAGAGAGGATACTAGTTATCACCCGTGAATGCATTCTCTCTTTCTCTATGCTTTAAAAAAATCTCTTTTCCTCAGGACTCAGCTCAAATACTACATTCTACACAAAACCTTTCTTTTGTTCCTTCCCAACATTTAAAACCCTACTGTAAAGTCCGAGCTAGCTCCCTGGAGGCCTCAGAATTAGCCAGAATCAGGATAAATCCTTGGTCTTTAGGGGGAAAAGTGAAGGAGATGGACAAAACTGCCAAGAGTTTTGCCAAGGATCCCTCCTTGATTCTAGAGTGCAGAATCTCCGCACTTTTCTCCTCCTCTTCCTGAGGCCAAGTGAAGCTCTCTCACCTCTCTCACTCCATCTCTTAATCCTTACCTACTATTCTTTTCACCACAAGCATTGAGCCAGCATCAACTAACAGAAGAGAAATTCTAAACATATGCTAACAGAGTTATTGTCCAATAGATAATTAGCCTTAAGTGCTTGGTTGTCTGATTCAAGCATACTTTTTAAGAGTTTCAGCCCTTTACACTCTACCTTCCTAATTTCCTTTTTTTAAAAAACTATTTTATGTGTACAGACACACACACCCACATACACATGCACACACATATATACACATTATCTCTGCTGATAGAATGCAGGTTTTTTTGAGATTAAGGATTATTTCATTCTTTGGGTTAACATTCTCAGTATCTAGCATAGTAATTAGTAAACAGTAGGTGATTATCAATTATTTACTAATTTAACTGCAATTAGGCAAATTTTAAATGTTCACCTAATAGGCACTTAATAAATATTAATTGAATGGCTGACTTATTTATGAAAATGGGGTTTTAATTTTATTCACATTATTTTTCATATTTCTACCTTAGAAAAATGATGACTATTGGAATGTCTTTCTATCTTCTTAAGAACAAGTATAGTAGCATTAGAAGACAAAAATCAGACCCACCCCTTTCTTTTGGCAGGGGTCTATACTGGTAATTTTATTTATATAAAGAATTTTCTTTATAAAAGGAACTGAAAACTTCCTCCACCAATGCAATTACATATATAGACTATAATATACTCTTGTAAAGCTTCTTGAGGCAATGGGAGTTTCGTGATATGGATAGCATGTGACAGAGAGACACTTCAAGATTTTGACCTAGGTCTTTATGACTCCAAAGCTGGCCATTTTTCCACTTTAAAAGTCTCTCTGAAAGTAGCATGGCAGAACTGAGCATAAACCAGTATCTTGCACCATTTCCCAGTGTTTCAAAATAGATACATGATCTAGATATAAAGAGAGATTCTAGAAAAAACATGATAAAATTTGAACAAAACCATGAAGAGGGAAATAATAGTGACAACAATATTGTTTAAAAAAGACTTTTTTTTTTTTACTTTTATAAATATCCAAATTAATTATAAAGGACATATGAAGTAAGACACTATCTGCATTCAGAGAAAGAACTAATAAATAGAACCATGGAGATAATAATGTTACACACACACATATATACATTTACATATATGTATATGCACATATCTGTATATACATATATAATTTAAGAAACTATATTTGCTATTATCTGTGATTCCTTTCAGATTCCCAGCCTCTCCTGGCTCCCCAGAAAAGTCATCCTTCCTGGATGCCAGGGTCTTTGATACACAAATCCTGGTCAAAAAGCAGCCCTTTGAATGCCAATAGGAGATCCAGGCTTGCCCCAGCCCCCACTGGATCTAAGCCAACTTAGGGTCTCCCAGCCCCCACTGGTTCTGATCTGGTCTGGTTGTCCCATCCCCCATTCTGACTTGCTTGGGCCACTCAGCTCAGGCTTCCCAACCCCCACTAAGATACCCAATACAATAAGCATCCATCAAATAAAGTCTTTGCAGATGGACCTCAATAGCTTACTCAGCTGTCAGGACTCTCTATCCACTGAGAACTGTGTTCTCAGTGCAAACTCTATTTTCCATAGATCTGCCACTATAGAAGTCAGTCTCTGGTTAAACTGACTCCTATCTAACAATAAACTTTCACTTTGCAACTAATATTCGGGAATGAGTGAATTCTTTTGGTCCTAGAACCTGCAGCTGATTAAAAGGGGGTTCTTGATAACTCTCTTATAGCCACTAACCTCTAAACTACCAGGAATCTAGACCACTCTACACCTCATCAATGGTAGCCATCTTCTTGAGTGGAGTGGGGGGAAAGGAAGAAAATAAACTTACATAGTAATTTTGTTGGGTATTTGAAAGGAATAGCAAGTTTTGCAATGTAGATTTGCAGTTTCACTTGCATTTTTAATTGTTTTTAGTATAGAAATGCTTGTCTTATTCCACAAATGAAAAATAAAAATTTTAAATTTTAAAAATCTATTTATGATGTTGAGTATAATATGTTAATGTATTCAAGAAAGGCAAAAAAGGCAGTTTCTTCAAGAAAGTTACTTGACTTAAAATTAGAAATAACTATTTTAGAATTAGTGATTCCAAAAGAAATAGTCATATAAAGAGTTAAACATTCATATTGTAAGAAATCAATAGTTTTGATTGGATCTATTAAAGTAACCAAGCATTAAAATGGTTGTTGGAATTATTAATATTTTCTTAATTATTTACCTTATTCTTCAATGCTAGAATAAAAGGAAGAAAAACTTCTATATAATTTCCAATCTTATTATGTTAGTATTGAACCAAAATCAATTGTGGAAAGAGTTAAAATAAGTTACCTTGAGTCTTGGCTGGACTACTCACTTCTCTCAGGAATACAGAGAGGTTAGGTAGAAGGAACCCTAAATGTAGAGTTCTAAGGCATGAGTACTAATATTGGCTTTGCTATTAATGATCTGTGACTTTAATCTTTATGCATCACAGTGTCCTAATGATTGGACAAAATCTCTAGAGTATGTTCTAGATATAAATAATATTCTCTTATAAAAATTTACTAGGTAGATTATGAGTGGGTGACTAATCAAGAAGCACTCAATAAGCAAATACATTGAGCCAGGTATGGGGAATAGGAATAAGGTGATTCATACTCTCAAGGAGCTTACTTCCATTGAAATCACCCAGTCCACTTGGGTTATTATTAGTAGTCAAAATATTTCATCTGGCAGGTAAATTTTTCACATATTCAACATTTACCTCAAGGCCAGTAAAATTACAATAGAAGAACTTCTATCTTAGTTTCAGTTGATTGCATTTCAAGTACTGCATGATACTTAATCATTAGGCTAGTTTTTTATAGGTGGCTGCTCTTGTAGAGCATGGTCTGTCATGTTTCCACAGATTATCTCTGTATAACAAGCATTTGCAATGAAGAAATATCCTTCTGATCTGAAAAATGATACTCCAAAGAAAATAAAAAGAACTCAAAGAAAACAACATGTATCTGTATTAAATATTAGATTTCATGGTGTCTATTAAAAGATTTGGCTTTTAAAAAAATTTTAATATATAATGTCATTCATGTCTAACACTTTGTGATTCTACTTGGAGTTTTCTTAGCAAATATATTATAGTGGATTTTCATTTTCTTTTCTAACTCATTTTGTAGATGAAGAAACTTAGGCAAATAAAATTGATTTGTCCAGGTTCACACAGCTCGTAAGTACCTGAGGCCATATTTGAACTCAGAAATATGTCTTCCTGACTTTACCCCTGGCATTGATTACACCACTATTATTATATTATTATGATTATTATTTATATATTATTATGATTCATTATATATAATTATGCTGTATTATGTTAATTATTGTACATAGAATAGATGTATCATTAAAAACTTATTACATATATATTTATTTTAAAAGCATATACCTATATATATATATATGTGTGTGTGTGTGTGTGTGTGTGTGTGTGTGTGTGACACAAATGCCAAATTTGGTAAAAAATTAGTCCCACTTTCATTGAAATGTGAATATTAATATACTTCATTTTCAATTTTGAATACTTCCTCTGATCCTCTATCAGTTACTACCTGTGTGACATTATCCAACTCACCTAAGGAAGGAAGGAAATAGGCATTTGTGAAGTACCTACTCTTTGTTAGGTTCTGTGCTGAAGACTTTTATTTCATTTGATCTGCACAACAAATCTGAGAGGCAAGTGTTACTTTAATTCTCATTTTACAGTTGAAGAAACTGAAAAAACAGAGACTAAGTGATTTATCCAGAGTCACAGAACTAGTGTATAAGGTCACATTTAAACTCAGGTCTTCTCTACTCCAAGCCCAGTACTTTATCCAGTGTAGCATCTGGTTAGCTGCCTAGAGCTTTAATTTCCCCATCTACAAATTGGGGCTTGAATTGGATTGATAAATCAATCAACATTTATTAAGGACCTTTTATGAGCCATGTACTCTGCCAAACATTGGATTGCACCTGCAGCCCTTTTTCAGTTCTTAATCTGTGATCCTGGGATCTCTTTGCTAATCAAAATGATCAAAAGAATGTGGTTTAAACAAATTCTAGAAAACAATTTTAAAAGCCTTGATATGATGTAAAAACATTTATTGTTGAACTTTGTTCCCATAGAAATGGATGAAATAGCATGATTCCAAGCAAAGAGGATGCACTGTGATATTTGATCAATATATGTATTTTTCTGAATAGAATCATATTAACCTTGAGATAATCAAAAAAAGAAAAAAAAGTAAGATACATCTCTTCTGTAGAAGGAGAGATTGTAACTCTTAACTCTAATTATTCAAGTCCAATCAGTCAGAATCCAATATGGACAGGTTAGGGAATGTCAAATCTTCTATTAAAATAGATATTCAAATATTATAATACTGTTTTTTTCTCTTCTTTTTTCCTCCTTTCAGAATCATACATAATGTAAAGATGGCTATAATTTAAGCTATTTATATAATTTCTACTGTACTTTAACACAATTTTTTCTGAGTGTTATAGAAAGAAAGAGTTCTTAAGATATCAAAAGGACAATAAGACAAGGAAATTAATTACTAAGTCAGATTTCTTAAAAATAAGTTGATGCTGAGGAGAAAAAGAAGACATCCCTAATTTAAAGAAACACTTTGCAAAAAGAATATTATTCTCATTGATTAATTATGTTCAACTGTTATTTGCTAGTAATTATTGCATTGTAGACAAATAGCTTATTTGGATAGAGTGCTGGATCTGAATTCAAATGAATCTCAGACACTTACTTAGAAATGGGGCTATTAAGCCTAAAAAATACTGGGGTGGTACTGGGCTTATATCCCAAAGAAATTTTAAAGAAGGGAAAGAGACCTGTATGTGTAAGAATGTTTGTGGCAGCCCTCTTTGTTGTGGCCAGAAACTGGAAACTGAGTGGATGCCCATCAATTGGAGAATGGCTGAATAAATTGTGGTATATGAATATT
Source organism: Sminthopsis crassicaudata (assembly GCF_048593235.1). Classification (NCBI taxonomy): domain Eukaryota; kingdom Metazoa; phylum Chordata; class Mammalia; order Dasyuromorphia; family Dasyuridae; genus Sminthopsis; species Sminthopsis crassicaudata. The sequence continues at coordinate 328,730,139 of NC_133618.1, forward strand.
ATGGAATATTATTGCTCTGTAAGAAATGACCAACAGGATGATTTCAGAAAGGCCTGGAGAGACTTACATGAACTGATGCTGAGTGAAATGAGCAGGACCAGGAGATCATTATAGACTTCAACAACAGTACTATATGATGATCAATTCTGATGGACCTGGCCTTCTTCAATAATGAGATGAACCAAATCAGCTCCAATAGAGCAGTAATGATCTGAACCCAGCTACTCCCAGCGAAAGACCTCTGGGAGATGACTATGAACCACTACATAGAATTCCCAATCCCTCTACCTTTGTCTACCTTCATTTTTATTTCCTTCACAGACTAATGGTACACTATTTCAAAGTCTGATTATTTTTGAACAGCAAAATAACTGTTTGGACATGTATACTAATATTGTATTTAATTTATACTTTAACATATTTAACATATATTGGTCAACCTGCCATCTGGGGGAGGGGGTGGGGGGAAGTAGGGGAAAAATTGGAACAAAAGGTTTGGCAATTGTCAATGCTGTAAAATTACCCATGTATATAATTTGTAAATGAAAAGCTATAATAAATTTAAAAAATACTGGGGGGGGGTAATGATAGCTATATTCAATTGTTTCAAGAGTTGCTATATGAGAGACCATGCCTGGCAGCAGAAACTTAGAAGAAAAAGAGGAGAGAAAGGAGCAGGAGGAAGAAGAGAAAAAAGAAAAATCAGTAAAGGTTTCAGAGATGTAGATTTCAACTAAAAATAAAAATAATAGCCTTTCCCAGCAGCTTCCAGGGAATAATGAGAATAATAATTTATCTTGGGAAAGGAGTTGATAATGATGGCTCTTTATGTTTATGCAAGGTATGCGCCTGTGGCTTATATGCTTATATGTGTGTGTGTGTGTGTGTGTGTGTGTGTGTGTGTGTGTGTGTGTGTAAGAGAAAGACAGACAGACAAAAGTCAGAGACAGGGATGGACAGAGTCAGTGAAATGGGAGACAGAGATGAAGGGAAAATGATTGTAAAGGGTGGTCTAGAGAAAAAGTCTTGTGCCAGGGGGCGGTTTTTCATTTCCCCCCTTTCATATTGGGAGGAACACAATGTGAGTAGGGCAAAGATAAGCCAGTTCTATAGCAACACCTAGGAAGGAGCCATGCAAAGAAAAAAATACCCAGCATGATAACAGTGGAATAAGTTGCATTAGAAAATGGAGAATTCCAGCTAATTATAACTCAGCAAACATATTGTCTACCCAAATGTTTGGGTGTTATATAGGGATTAGATTGGAGAAGTAAAAAGATGGTTAAGAAAATGGTTATTGAGAAAACTATTCAGATTTAAAAACTATTATCTAAAATATAGTAATGGTGGATTCTTGGCAATGAATGTAGTTTAGTTTAAAATGGCTATGAAAAATTGTATTTCTTTAAGGGCAGATGTGGCACAGAAAGCAGGATCTGTTGTCAGGAAGACTGAGTTCAAATCTAATACTATATACTTAATAGCTCTAGCCAAGTCATTTAACATCCGTTTGGAGATATTATCATAAAATTAGAGAATCTTTGGACTAGAAAGAAAGGTCATCTAGTTCAACCTTTTGCTTTTTTTTTCAACCATTTTCTCCTTTGCTGGATTCTCCTCCAGATCACAACCTCTACTTGTAGGGATTCCTGAGATATTTTTTCCTGTTCTTTCTTAATTGTTCTGTCTTATTTTCTTCTCCCTCTATACTATTTCACTTGATTTTGTCAGTTCCCATAGATTTAATTACCATCTCTGTTATATTGTTTTTGATTCTCAGTTCTATCTCTTCTGTCCTAATCTATTGGCTGACCTCCAATCTAGCATTTCTGCCTTTCAGACATCTCAAACTAAAAATCCAGTAAATACCTTAAATGCCATATGTCTAAAACAGAATTAACCATCTTTTCCCCTAAACCTCTCTACCTCTTACCTTCACTAAACACTATCTTCTCAGTCTCACAGGTTCGCAATGTAGAAGTCCCCTTGACTCCTTATTATCTCTCACCACCTCCAGATTTCCCATATGCAATGTTTCTAAGACCTGTCAATTTTACCTCTCTGGAATTTTTTGAATTTACTACCTTCTCTCCTCTGAAATTGCCACCAGTCAAGTATAGGCCCTCAGTATCCCATGCTTGGAATATTGCAGTTACCTGTTAATGTGTCTATTCCATTCTATTTTCTATTCAACCAACAAAATGATTTTTTTCTGATCTTATCCTCTCACTAATAAATTTGACTGGTTCTCTCTCATATTCAGAATCAAATACAAAATCTTATTAGCATTCACAGTTCTTTGTAATTCAGTCCCTTCTTGCCTTTTCAGTCATCTTATGTCTTATTCTTACCATACATTTTTCAACATAGTGGGACTGCCCTCTTGGCTAGTCAATGAACATAAAACTCCATCTCTTAGCAATGGACATTCTCTCTGGCTGTCTACCATGCTTAATGTGCTATCCCTTCCAAATTATGCCTACTAACTTCCCTGGATTTCTTTAATTATCAACTAAAATTCTAATTTTTGTAGGAAGCCTTTCCCAATGCTTCTTAATTTTAATTCATTTCTTCCTTTTAAATTATTCCTATGTATCCTGGTAATAACTCATTTGTATATATTTGTTTACATGTTGTCACCCACATTAAATTGTAAGGTAAATTATAAAGAAGACAGAGCCAAGATGGCAGAGAAAAAGCAAATTAGGAATAGAAAATCAACAATAGAGATGATGAGGTTATCACTATCAACTATTCCCTCTCTAAAAAGAAAATTATCTTTGCCTCAGATTTCCACATTTGAGAGGTGTCAATCTTAATACCATTATTGGGAATGGAAAATACAATAAGGTAGAAGAAAAAGCCTATTCTAGCTTGTGATGTGATAAATCCTTATACTAAGTAATTATTCTTGCTAAGTTCTAAGCTTTACTGTTGTTTTTTTTTTTTTTTCCTATCTATGCTTCAGTACCTTCTCAATTTGGATGATTAAGTAAAACTTTGTTCCACCATCACTATGACCTTCTGTCTAAAAGAAACATCCATATATCCATTTATAAGAACATAATGGGTAATGTAATGAAAAACATATGCAAATTATAGATTAATGAATTTGATTTTAATTTCTAGAAAACCCCTATTAAGAGGATATTATATGAACACTTAAAAAGGGAGAGTAAGCATCTAATACCAGTTTGAATTAATCAAAAATAAATATTTTTTTAAAAATTAATATAGTTATTAGACCAACAGTTATGGGAAATACTACATAGTATTATAAATTACATTTGAATAAAGTCATTTATAAAGTCTCATTCTATGAGACAGAATATAAGGTATTAGGTGAATGATTATAGATTTACAGTAAGTAGAGCAGTAACTGATTGAATGAATAGACCAAAAGAATAGTTATTAATAAATTAACATTAATATGAGATGTAGTTTTTAAAGAATTTCCTAATGGTTCTCTGATTGTCCCTGTGTCATTCAACATTTTTATCAATGACTTGGAAGACTTTGACAGCATGCTTGTTAAAAAGACAAAGATAATAGGATAAATTATGATATGAAAAAAATATGAATTCTTATATCTTAAATCTAGTACAAGAAATAAACTACACACTCCAAGGTGGAGGAAACTCTATAACTCTGGAAGTCTCTCCTGATTCTTCGAATCTGAGATTCCATAACAGATACATCACCTTAAAATTTACCAAAGCATTTTCTCAAAAAAAGTCCAACACAACAGTTAATGATCATTATGTATTATAAACCTAGAGCTTTAAGGGACTTCAGAGATCATTTACTCTTTATTTTATAGTTGAAGAGACTGGATTTCAGAGAAGGTAAGTAGCTTACCCAAAGTTATACAAGTATTTCATATGTCAGGTAGGGTTTTAACCCTGTCCTCTAATTTCACAGCCAATATCCTTTCAATTGTACAATATTTTGCTCCCTTTGTATATTTTTTAACATGAAGAAACAGAAGTTTACATAGATTTGTCCATGGTCATACAGATAGAAAGTATTGATGCTGTTCAGTAATTTTCAGTCATTTTCAATTCTTCAAGGCCCCACTTAGTGTTTATCTAACAAAGATATGAAGTAGTTTACCATTTGCTTCTCTAGCTTATTGTACAGATGAGGAAACTGAGGCAAACAGGATTAAGTGACTTGAACAGGCATACATTTAGTAGGTATCTAAGGCCAGAACTCAGGAAGGTGAGTTTTCTTGACTTGCAACTTGGCATCTGTCCACTGTGCCATCTAGCTGCCCATAAAAAGTGCTACAGACTCTATTAATTAATATGCAAGTCTTCTGAAATGGTCTGATTTCCTTATGCTGTCACACTACTTCTAAACATGCTGCAGAATATAACACTCAAGTCATTAGAGCTTGTATATCCTAATCATCTAAATAAAACACTTGAAATAATTACTAGGCTTAAGGAGAAATTAGATAATTTTATAGATAAAAAATTAATAATATCTAATAAAGTGAAATATGATATATTTGGGTGAGTATATCACTAAACTTCTCTGGTTGATCTTGAAACAACAGACAACCACAATTTTCTAGTATGAAATTTCTTAATCTTAAAAAGGTAAACTGTGTGTATGAGTGGGTGTGTGGGTGTGTGAGTGTGGGTATGTGGATGTACGTTTTACTGGTGTGGGCATCACAAGAAGTAGGGATTCATGGGATGATAAGATTAGGAAATTGGTGCAAGGACTACAAGGGTGATATAAGACATTGGAAAAATCACAGGATTTGGAATCCCAAAGACCTGGGTTTGAATCTTTTCTCTGATATTTACTGGCTAGGAGATTATGAGAAAATCATTTTAACTACTCAGTGCCTCAGTTATTTTATCTGAAAAATGGGAATAATAATACCTAGGATTATTATGAAATAAGTATATGATTTTGTAAAGTTTTCAATGCTACAGAAGTATAAATTATTATTACAAATGTTTCCTTTGTATAAATGGCAAAGGAATAGGAGTTCATGGCCCTAGAGATCTCTAGAATAGGGTATATACTGTTATTATTTGACTTATAAACTAAGAATTGAGAGGAAGAAAAAATTTGCCACAGATCCCTATGACTGCCAATGGAATATTATTTTTGATTTGTGTTCTCACTATGATGGAATTGTATAGACAGACCATAAAAATAAAATTTAATCAAAGGAAAACCTTTTATTGAAATGAATTTTAATGACTTTGTATGTAAAAGTATGGGGTGGGGTGTTGAAGTTTTTAATATCACCATCAACACTGATGAAAGGTTATTTTCCTTGATAGATCAAAAAGGAAGGCATAAGTGTTCATCTTACTTTATATCTCTAAGCATCCCTTATGTGGTTAGGTCAGAGCAGGCCAATCCAAAACAAGAAAGCTAACTTTAAGAAACAGTATAGACCATGAATATCTTTTCTAGCTCTAAATCTATGATACTGATGCCATCTATTAGAGATACCATGTCAACAGTACAAACACAATGGTAAATAATTACATGCCAGAATAATAATAATAATAATAATAATTTACTTTTACATAGCACTTTGAAGTTTTCAAAGATTTTTACATATAAATCTTATTTAATACACATAAGCAGGATCTTGCAGTGTGGTTTTCTCTATAGCAAATGCTATATGGTGTATAGCCAATGGAAAAGCGCCCTCAGAAACAGGAAATCCTGGATTCAATACCAACCTTAAATATCTATCTTGGAACATTGAATATGGCACCTCTGGGCTAGATAAACAGCCTCAATTAAGCCATATAATATTTTCGAGCTCCTCCCTTTTTGTCTCTTTAGAATAAAAATAAAAATTTAAAATAGAAAACTCATAGGAAAGGTTTAATGGTTCCATTCCTGACTTCTATTATTTGCTTAGCTAAATTTAATCTGCTAATTTTTTATATCAATTTTTAAAATTAACCATGTATTATTTAAACATTTGTTGTTTTATAAAATAAGGACATTTTAAATGGGTATAATATGTTTTATGTTTTTTTTGCCTCTCCTATGGCAAGAGTTATCATTGTAAATATTAAAAATTTCACTTTGCCCTATGAAAAATTAGTGATAGTTGAAGTAGAAACCATTATTTTAAAATTCTTTCAAATGTCTGTATATGCCAAAAAAGAAGACCAGGAAAAAAGCCTTGTATCACATTTCCAGACTACAAGGCAATAAGATATTATTCTATCAATAAGGTGGACAAGGAGGAGAAAATTTTGTTCAGTGAAAGCTCATTAAAGTACAGGTTTGGAAAGACCTCCATCACACCATGTTACAGGCTGCCTGTGATATACTGACCTGTGCTCACATACCATGACTCACTCTCTTAATAAACTAGACCTCCTAAACCAGCTGTCAATTATAACTTGGACTGGGTTATACAACTTTTGAATTTAAAAACATCTTTTCTATCACATACCTAACTTAAAAACATCTTTTCTGTCCTATAGCTAACTTTTATCCATTTTGTTTTCTCTTTATACTCCCATTAATGGTGCACAAATCCCAGAAAAACTCACTAGATTGTGAGGACCTGAATACACATTAGTAGTTTTATTAAAAGTTTAATAAGAAACAAGATAAAAACTTCTTGAAGAAAGGAAGATTTTAAGATTTTCAAGATTTTCTTTGGATTTTGGATGCTACCTATCCAGTTTCTTCCCTATGTGCAATTAAAAAATACATACTTGAGAAGATGGCGGAGAAGAAACACACTACTCAGTGAACGTCCTCACTCCCTCACAACCAATTAGATAAATTAAGTCTCAAAATTAGCTCAGGACTGATAGATACCACAAGGACTGGAAGCACGACTTACCAGCTGAAGAGAATCTGGAGTTTCAACAGGAAAGGTCAGTTCTCAGGGGAGGAATAAGAAAGACCAGCACAGACGGTGGGGTAGGGGCACACTGCGCCCATTGCGCTGGGAGGGGCTCTGGGATCAGAGAAGCCACTGAGGTAAAGGAATCTGGCACAGGCTGTTAGCTCTTCTCTGCTAATTATTTAGCAGTTCAGAAGAGAAAGCCAAAATATTTTAAAACTCAGATTAGATTTTCCCCCCCCCCCACCCTGGGGGTGACTCAGCAGACTCGGCACCAGGGGGTGTGGCCTCAGCTACCTCCTGAGAATAGTTAAGAGACTGACAAGTGGGTGGATACGGCCCAAGGCAACACACACGGCCTAGCTTAGCTGGAGGGAGTGGAACTCAGCTCCAGGAAGTCCCAGAGAAGCGGAACCTTTGAACTAGGGACCGCGGTTTCTGGCAGACACTTCCAGTTTGAGCGCAGGGGCTTCTCACGTCACCTGCTGCAGACATCCACTCCCCACCCGGACACATAGGCTGAGCTTCTTGCTGTCTTCACTATTCTACGCCCTCAAAGCACAGCAGTGCTAATCACCTCTGAGGCACTTCCAGGGAGGGGGTGGGGAACTCTCTCCCAGAGCTCTCTCTTAGCGCGGGCGCAGGGGCCGCTGCATCCATCCGGTCTGGGAGGAAGCTGGTAAAGAAGTAAATAATTTCCTACCCCAGGGACAGACCCCAAAACATTTTTTAAGTATGAGCAAAAAAGCTAGAAAAACTATAGATTCCTTCTATACAGAGAAAGAGCGGGTACCCAACCCCGAGGAAGTTAACAGCAAAGATTCAGAAGATAACAACCTAAAGGGGAACGATTCCTGCCCCCCATCACATAACTCTCTCCTAGAAGAAGCTCTTAAGAAATTGAGGGAGATCGAAGAAAAATGGGGAAAGGAAAGAGAAGTTATGATAGAGAGTAACAACGTCCTGAAATTGGAGTTGGAAAAAATAAAGAATTCACAGGAGATGCAGGGAAACAAAATTAGTGAATTAGAAAAGGTTAAAAAAACACAGGAAAGTAGGATTTCTGAATTGGAAAAGATAAAAAAGTCTCAAGAAAATAGAATTTCTGAATTGGAAAAAGAAAATAATTCTCAAAAAAAAAAAATTAGGGAAATGGAAAAAAACTCAATAGAGCAAAATAATTCATTTAAAAACGAAATTGGGCATTTACAAAAAGAACTAAAAACTGTGAAAGAAGAAAATAACTCCTTAAAAGTCAGGATGGAACAAATAGAAATGAATGATTCACAGAGAACCCAAGAATCAGTCAAACAAAACAAAAAAAATGAGAAGCTGGAGAACAACGTCAAATACTTACTGGGAAAATCTATAGACCTGGAAAATAGATCTAGGAGAGATAATCTGCGGATTATTGGACTTCCAGAAAACTATGACCAAAAAAAGAGCCTAGATTCTATTTTACAGGAAATTATCAAAGAGAACTGTCCAGAGATAATAGAAACAGAAGGGAAAGTAGATGTGGAAAGAATTCATCGAACTCCTTCTGAAATAGACCCTAAAAAAAGAACACCACGGAATATTGTGGCTAAGCTGCAGAATTACCACACAAAGGAGAAAATCCTGCAAGCAGCTAGAAAAAAAACAATTTAAATACCAAGGTGCCACAATAAGGGTCACCCAAGATCTGGCTGCCTCCACATTAAAAGATAGAAGGGCCTGGAACCTGATATTCCGTAAGGCAAAAGATCAAGGACTGCAACCAAGAATGAACTACCCAGCTAAGTTTAGCATCTTTTTCCACGGAAGAAGATGGTCATTCAATGAAACAGAGGAATTCTATATGTTTCTAAGAAAAAAACCAGACTTAAACAAAAAATTTGATCTACATCCACAAGACTGAAGAGAAACAGAAAAAGGTACACAGAACCCTTGAGAACTGTAACTCTGTTGTGGGTATATAAAAAATACTCAAGGATAATTTGATTTTACTGATATAAAAGAAAAAAAGGGGGGTGTAGTAAAGGGAAGGAGGTCGGTTCAGAAAAAGGGGAAGGAGTGATAAAAAGAGGGAAACTACATCCCAGGAAGAGACATAGAAAATACACCATATCTGAGGGAACTTAGTGAGGGGGAGAATCATTGTGTGAATCTTACTCTCATCAGAAGAGGCTCAAAGAGTAAATAATTAACATATTTGTTTTTCAGAGAATTTTCTCTCACCTCATTAAAAGGGGGGAGAGGAAAAGGGAAAAGGAAAAGGGGAATAAGTGAAGGGACTTGGAGGGAGGGGGGAGGGATCCTAAAAAAAAAAAAAAAAAAAAAAAAGAGGGAGGGTTGCGCGTCACAAGGGGGGTCTGTAAATTAAATATCGGGGAGGGGGATCAGGGGGGTCAAGGGAAAAAAGCATAATCTGGGGATAATACGATGGCAGGAAATACAGAATTAGTAATTTTAACTGTAAATGTAAATGGGATGAACGATCCCATCAAACGGAGACGGATAGTAGATTGGATCAAAAAGCAGAACCCTACAATATGTTGCCTACAGGAAACACACTTAAAGCAGGGAGATACATACAGAGTAAAGGTAAAAGGTTGGAACAGAGCCTATTATGCTTCAGGTAAAGCCAAAAAAGCAGGGGTAGCTATCCTTATCTCAGATCAAGCAAAAGCAGAAGTAGATCTCGTTAAAAAAGATAAGGAAGGAAACTATATCCTGCTGAAAGGTAGCATAAATAATGAAGCCATATCAATACTAAACATATATGCACCAAGTGGTATAGCATCTAACTTTCTAAAGGAAAAGTTAAGAGAACTGCAAGAAGAAATAGACAGTAAAACTATAATAGTGGGAGATCTCAACCTTGCACTCTCAGATTTAGACAAATCAAACCACAAAACAAACAAGAAAGAAATTAAAAAAGTAAATAGAACATTAGAAAAACTAGGTATGATAGACCTTTGGAGAAAACTGAATGGCAATAGGAAGGAATATACTTTCTTCTCAGCAGTTCATGGATCCTATACAAAAATTGACCATATACTAGGACATAAAGATCTCAAAATTAAATGTAGGAAGGCAGAAATAATAAATGCCTTCTTCTCAGATCACAATGCAATAAAAGCTACATTCAGTAAAAAGTTAGGGGTAAATAGACCAAAAAGTAATTGGAAACTGAATAATCTCATCTTAAAGAATGACTGGGTGAAAGAGCAAATTATAGAAACAATTAACAATTTCACCCAAGATAATGATAATGATGAGACATCATATCAAAATCTTTGGGATGCAGCTAAAGCGGTAATAAGGGGAAATTTTATATCTTTAGAGGCTTATTTGAAGAAAATTGAGAAAGAGAAGATTAACGAATTGGGCTTACAACTTAAAAGGCTAGAAAAAGACCAAATTATAAACCCCCAACCAAAAATTAAACTCGAAATACAAAAATTAAAAGGAGAAATCAATAAAATTGAAAGTAAAAAAACTATTGAATTAATAAATAAAACCAAGAGTTGGTTTTATGAAAAAGCCAATAAAATAGATAAACCTTTGGTAAATTTGATCAAAAAAAAGAAAGAGGAAAATCAAATTGATAGTCTTACAAATGAAAAGGGGGATCTTTCCACCAATGAAGAGGAAATTAGAGAAATAATAAGGAGTTACTTTGCCCAACTTTATGCCAATAAATTTGATAACTTAAGTGAAATGGATGACTTCCTCCAAAAATATAGGCTCCCTAGATTAACAGAGGAGGAGATAAATTGCTTAAATAGTCCCATTTCAGAAAAAGAAATAGAACAAGCTATTAATCAACTCCCCAGGAAAAAATCCCCAGGGCCAGATGGATTCACATGTGAATTCTACCAAACATTTAAAGAACAATTAGCCCCAATGTTATATAAATTATTTGAAAAAATAGGGGATGAAGGAGTCCTACCAAATTCCTTTTATGACACAGACATGGTACTGATACCTAAACCTGGTAGATCGAAAACTGAGAAAGAAAATTATAGACCAATCTCCTTAATGAATATTGATGATAAATCTTAAATAAGATATTAGCAAAAAGACTTCAGAAAATCATCTCCAAGATAATACACTATGATCAAGTAGGATTTATTCCAGGAATGCAGGGCTGGTTTAATATTAGGAAAACTATTAATATAATTGACCATATTAATAATCAAATTAATAAGAACCATATGATCATCTCAATAGATGCAGAAAAAGCATTTGACAAAATCCAACATCCATTCCTACTAAAAACTCTTGAGAGTATAGGAATAAATGGATTATTCCTTAGAATAATCAGGAGTATATATTTAAGACCGTCAGTAAGCATAATATGCAATAGAAATAAACTGCAACCTTTCCCAGTAAGATCAGGAGTGAAACAAGGTTGCCCACTATCACCATTACTATTCAATATAGTACTAGAAACGCTAGCCTCGGCAATAAGAGCCGAGAAAGAGATTCAAGGAATTAGAGTAGGAAATGAGGAAATTAAACTATCACTTTTTGCAGATGACATGATGGTATACTTAGAGAACCCCAAAGACTCTGCTAAAAAGCTACTAGAAATAATTCAAAATTTCAGCAAAGTGGCAGGATACAAAATAAATCCACATAAATCCTCGGCATTTTTATATATCACTAACAAAATGCAACAGCAAGAGATACAAAGAGAAATTCCATTCCAAACAAATGTTGAGAGTATAAAATATTTGGGAATCCATCTACCAAAGAAAAGTCAGGAATTATATGAGAAAAATTACAAAACACTTGCCACAAAAATAAAATCAGATTTAAATAATTGGAAAGACATTCAGTGCTCTTGGATAGGCCGAGCGAATATAATAAAGATGACAATACTCCCCAAACTAATCTATTTATTTAGTGCTATACCAATCAGACTCCCAAGAAACTATTTTAATGACCTAGAAAAAATAACAACAAAATTCATATGGAAGAATAAAAGGTCAAGAATTGCAAGGGAACTAATGAAAAAAAACTCAGAGGAAGGTGGTCTAAGTGTACCTGATCTAAAGCTATATTATATAGCAGCAGTCACCAAAACCATTTGGTATTGGCTAAGAAATAGACCGGTAGATCAGTGGAACAAATTAGATACAAAGGACAAAAAAGGGTACATCTATAGCAATCTAATCTTTGACAAACCCAAAGATTCCAACATTAGGGATAAAAATTCATTATTCGGAAAAAACTGTTGGGAAAACTGGAAATTAGTATGGCAGAAATTAGATATGGATCCACACTTAACACCATATACCAAGATAAGATCAAAATGGGTCCATGATTTAGGCATAAAGAGGGAGATAATAAATAGATTAGAGGAACAGAGGATAATCTACCTCTCAGACTTGTGGAGGAGGAAGGAATTTATGACCAGAGGAGAACTAGAGATCATTATTGATCACAAAATAGAAGATTTTGATTACATCAAACTAAAAAGTTTCTGTACAAATAATACTAATGCAAACAAGATTAGAAGGGAAGTAACAAATTGGGAAAATATTTTTAAAAACAAAGGTTCTGACAAAGGTCTCATTTCCAAAATATATAGAGAACTGACCATAATTTATAAGAAACCAAACCATTCTCCAATTGATAAATGGTCAAAGGATATGAACAGACAATTCTCAGAGGAAGAAATTGAAACTATATCCACTCACATGAAAGAGTGTTCCAAATCACCACTGATCAGAGAAATGCAAATTAAGACCACTCTGAGATACCACTACACACCTGTCAGATTGGCTAAGATGACAGGAACAAATAATGACAAATGTTGGAGGGGATGTGGGGAAATTGGGACACTAATACATTGCTGGTGGAGTTGTGAAAGAATCCAGCCATTCTGGAGAGCAATCTGGAATTATGCCCAAAAAGTTATCAAACTGTGCATACCCTTTGACCCAGCAGCGCTACTACTGGGATTATATCCCAAAGAAATACTAAAGAGCGGAAAGAGACATATATGTGCCAAAATGTTTGTGGCAGCTCTTTTTGTTGTAGCTAGAAACTGGAAGATGAATGGATGTCCATCAGTTGGAGAATGGTTGGGTAAATTGTGGTATATGAAAGTTATGGAATATTATTGCTCAGTAAGAAATGACCAGCAGGAGGAATACAGAGAGGGTTGGAGAGACTTAAATCAACTGATGCTGAGTGAAATGAGCAGAACCAGAAGATCACTGTATACTTCAACAACGATACTGTATGAGGATGTATTCTGATGGAAGTGGAAATCTTCAACATAAAGAAGATCCAACTCACTTCCAGTTGATCAATGATGGACAGAGGTAGATACACCCAGAGAAGAAACACTGGGAGGGGAATGTAAATTGTTAGCACTAATATCTGTCTGCCCAAGTTGCATGTACCTTCGGATTCTAATGTTTATTGTGCACCAAGAAAATGATATTCACACACATGTATTGTACTTAGACTATATTGTAACACATGTAAAATGTATGGTATTGCCTGTCGTCGGGGGGAGGGAATAAGGGAGGGGGGGATAATTTGGAAAAATGAATACAAGGGATAATATTATAAAATATATATATATATATAATAAAAAAAATTAAAAAAAAAAAATACATACTTGAAATGGGCATTTTTTCTGTAAGTATAATATTTAAAGATAGGCTGAAATTGGGACTAAAGTTACTTTAGAGGAAAACATAGTAATGTTCTCTTTTGAATCTATAAAAACATCTCCATAGTCATTTATTCAAATTCAGAGTTTTTTTTTAAAACCCAGCTATTAACCAGTTTTAAAAACCATATATGTTAGCATCTTGATAAAATGTCCTTTCTCTCTCAGAAGCCCTGAGACAATTATAAGTGAAGTAATTACATCTTCATGACAAAGAGTTAAGCTACTTAGAATGTATTTTTAGTTAGGTAATTAAACCCACAGTAGGAAAAGAGCATTTTGGAAACTTGTGAGTTTAAGATAGTACAGAAATATTTTTAGTAGCAATTTTTGTTGTTGAGTTCTTTTAGTTGCATCCAATGTGCATGGTTTTAATGGCAAAGATGTTGGAAAGATTCCCCATTCCCTTTTCCAAATCATGTTACAGATGAGGAAACTGAGAGTTAAGTGACTTGACTGGGTTCAAACTATTAGGAAATGTCTGAGGTCACTTCCTTAGGCATTGGGATTGAAGTATAATTTAAACCTGGATTTTCCTCCCTCCAAGTCCAACTCTATTTCTGATACCATTTCTCTGCAGGAGAAATAAAATGAAACTTCTCATATCATTATGTTTGGACTTTTCTTTTGAATTTATCATGATCTATTTTGTATTATAATTCTGTATAAATGTCTTATCTTTTCTTCTAGACTGAACTCTGAGCATGGAGATTGTCTTCTTTTACCTTTGTAATCCCAGAATTTAATTTATCAGTTTAAATATTTTTAAAGACATATTATGGAAGGATATTTCCTCTAACCAGGTAGATTACAATTTCAACCACACCTTCATTCATATAACTGTGATTAAGTTTCAAAATTACCAAAAATCCTTTGGTAATGAGCCTCTCCATCAGAAGGTCATGTCATTGTATGATGGAAAACAGTATTCGTCATCAGCTCTATGTTTGAAGTTCTTTCTACATAGATAAGATTTGCTGATCTTCCACAAGCATAGTATTTGAGAATCCAGGAACACAATGCTTATGGTTCTGATGCTGATAAAATCACACATAGGACAACCCCCTCAACTAGTGCAGATTGTCAACTGTTAAATACAAAGATTTGTCTAGGTTTAAGAAAAGGTGATATGACTTGCCCAGAGTCAAGCAATCATTATGTATTAGAGAAAGGATTTGAACTTAAGGCTTCCTGACTTTGAGAATATCTTTACCTCTACATACTGTCCTTAATAATGCACCACCACGTTGTTTTTAAGAACAAATTAATAAAAAAATACCGTTTTATAGGCCAAACTATCTGCTAAAGGAGGCCACTAGATAACACAATGGATAAACCACTGGGCTTGAGGTCAGGAAGACTCATCTTTGCGAGTTCATCTGGCTTCACAAAAATCATTTTACTTTGTTGATCTCAGTTTCCTCAAGTGTAAAATGAGTTAGAGAAAATAATGACAACCTAGTTCAGTATCTTTGCCAAGAAAATTTCATATGGGATTGGTCAGAAATGGAACAAAATTGAATAACATCTGTTAAACACAAAAGATAGTTGTCTATAAAGTGTTCAAAAGTACTTAGGAGAGTCTGCTGACACTTTTATTCATTCAAAATGTATATCCATGGTTACAGACAGAACTTCACAGTCATGTTTTTGAAAGACTTAGTCAATGGAGTAATTTCAATCAAGAGAAAACATTTTGCACAAGACTCAGGGAATGTATTTTCCTGTTTTAATTCCTTTGTTCCTTTCTCCACTAAAATCCTGAATTTCTGTCTCATGCTGGGGCCTTAAAGGCTATGCCCACGTAGTACAAGCTCTAAAAGGCTCTGTCAATCAGGAAGGCTTTATTTAAGAATTCACCAGACAAGTCCTAACAATGTAATTATTATTTCCTTGTATCCTTTAGTGTTTCATTATCCCCCAAGGATAATGTTTTATTCTATGCTCTCTGCTTAGATGGAAAAAACAATGTTTCTTAAATGCATAAAATAAAATACAGAGCATGCAGAAGGAATAAGTATAATTTATCACATTTATATATAAAATAAAGTTCAAGGACCCCGAATTATGCAGACAGTATTGCATAGGAGACAAAATGCAGTGCTTGGATTCAAGAACTGAGTTTAAATCTAGCTATGTGAATCTGGAAAAGTCATTCAATTTCTCTGTGCCTCAGAGTTTTCTGTATCCTTACAAAGTAAATGTGATCTGCATTATGTAGGGAGTTCCCTTACCAAGAAATCATATCTTCTCAATGTTCTCATTTTATACATGTTGCCTCAAGTGAGCCTCACAAGCCTCTGGAAATTAATCAAAGGAACATAAGTTGATGTACACAATAGTCAAAGGCCATATATTGAGTTAGTCATATAGTCTTGATTATAATCAAGTTCTTCTGGTCCTAAAACCTGACTTTTCACTACATAAAAAGCAGCTTCAGATCAGTGATCTATTGTCTTTCTTGAGTCATTAAGACTAATGACTTTAACACAAATTTTTGAATGTCTACCACATGTAATTACTTAACTACTTACATTAAGAAAACTTGGGGTATAGATAATGTAATATCACATGTTAAATGTGTTAGACAACTTCAAAACAAAGTTTTATGTCATGTCTGAGGCTAAAGGGTCTGACTAATGGGGGACAATGGAAAATTTCACAAGGGAAGCTGCCATTTCAGTTGAACTTTAAAAGATGAACAGGAATTAAACAGCAAAGACAGGATAAGAGAGCAGTCCAGGAATAGAGAACAACATGAAGAAAAACATTGAAGTATCAATGCAAAGCTAATTCTCTGGACAGAAATTAATTCCTTTTTATCTAGAGGGTAGAGTTAATAAAGGGCAGCTAGGCAGCACAGTGAATAGAGAACACTGCTTTTAGAGTCAAAAACAACCTTCTTTTTGAGTTAAATCTGGCTTAGCTATATTACCCTAGACAAGTCACTTATTCCTGATTGCCTCAGTTCCCTCATCTGTAAAATGGGCTAGAAGAGGAAAAATACTCCAGTAGTTTTGCCAAGAAAGCACCAAATGAGGTCATGAAGAATCAGACATAAATTAAAAACAACTGAACAAGTGAAATAAAATAATTTTGGAAAAAACTGGAATAATAGGATGGTGTCCTACTGTTCATGGCCTTGAACAACAGACAAAGGAGTTTGAATTTTTTATAACCTTCCATCTCTAGCTCCAGACTTATTTCATATTTCTCCCCTCTGTCACATTTCACATTCTATGATAACATCAAATTAGCCTAGGTACTGTTACTTGACTTTGACATTTCATTGTCAATCTCTATGCCCTTCATTCCTAGAATGCATTCTGTCCTCCTCTCCATGTCTTAGAATCCCTTGTTTCCTTCAAAGTTATGATTCTTAAAAAATACTGCAAGATCCTTGCCCTCCCCATTTTTTAGTGTTCACTCCTTGCTAAATTCTCTTGAAATTATTTACATGTCCCCATTAGAATTTATAGATTATAAACATCTATGTCCCCAAAACCTAGAACATGACCTAAATATTGTAGACACTTCACTAAATGTTTGTAGGATTGAATTTAACTTGGCATGACTCAATAAACAATAGGGAGACACTGTGGTCTTTGAAAGTGAATGTTAGTATGACTAAATCCATTTGTAAGGAAGGATATTCTGACAGAAGGATAAAAAATAAATTGGAGATAGGATAAGTATGAAAGTAGGACCATTTGTGACAGGAAGTCACAATACAGTGACAAAAATTTTAATATCCAAAGAAATATGGAACAGCATTCCCTTAATGATGCCAGTAATGTCAAAGTACTATCTTTATACTCCTATTTTTAAGAGATTTACTTTTCATTAGAATGAGTTGATTCATGACCTAAGTCCCCCTACCCAGAGATTTTTGCCTTATATAGGAACCTAGCTCAGGATGGATTTAAACCTCTAGTGTCAGAGGGAATTCTGTTTTGCCCTTCATATCATGAATCCCAATAGAAGGGGGAAATGACATTAGAGCATATTTAGACACACATATACATTGCATATATATAGATATAGATAGATATAGAAATATATACTTTGATATTTACAGAGAAGGCCTTCAGGAGTTATTGTTAGCTAAGAAATTTTATCATCCCCCGGCCAACCTTGTGTGATTAATTATGTCTCTTAATGTTCAGCTAAGTTTCTGCTCAGACACTAACTTCACTGGCTCCATATATAAAGGTTTTTCAGCCAGTCAGGGTCTGTCAGTATTTATACTCTGTTGTCATTGACATTGACAAGCCAGGATCATTGACATGTCATTGTGACATCAGAGTAGGTAGGACTTTAATAGAGAAACAACTAATTTAATGAGATTTGATTTTCAAAGTACTAGGCTTCAAAATTAACACTAACATCAAAAACATCATTTTCACCCTATCAGACAGAAATCTATGAGAACACAGACTTATGCAACAGGCCATGGCTAAGTCCCAAAGTCAAAGAAAACTTAGGAGAAAAGATGCTTAAAAGGGGATTTTTAAAACTTTTTCCAACCTGTTTTAATTGAAAGCTGATTTTTCTCTGATGATCCTCTCTTTCTGATAACTCCTCTAATGTTAGATACTGTTTTAAACTCTTCTATTCTTAAGCTCCCAATTTTAATCTTTTCCTCCTAATTCTCAGAGTTAACATTTTATTTAATCATTTTTCAGTTTTATCTGATCTTTTTAAACATCATTTGGGCTTTCTCTGTCAAAGAAACAGGAGAGGTTTGCCATTTCCTTCTCAAGTTCATTTTACAGATGAACTAAGGCAAACAGGGTTAAGTAACTTGCTAAGGGTCATACAGTTATTAAGTGTCTGAAGCCAGATTTGAATTCAGGAAACTGAATCTTCCTGATACCAGGGCTGGGTGCCCTATTCAGTGAATCACCTAGATACTCCAAAAACAATCTTATCTTCTGCTGAATAAAACAACTGAAGCCATTTGATGCAAACAAGCATAATGTAGATGGTTGCCTACATATTAAGATATCCAGCTCTGTCAATTACTACCTGTGTGATTTAGGACAAATCAATTATTCTCTTTGAGACTCAGTTTCCTCATGTATAAGAAAAGAAAAAATCTAATAAACTATATCACTACTTCAATCTCTTCCAGCTCTAGATTTGGGATCACAGCTTTACAACCAAATCAAAGGCCTCTGAAAGTGATTGGTGACTACAAATCATTCTTTTCTCTATAAGGAAAGCACCTTGAGTTTCAAATAGGGCTACTTTACTAGTCTATAAGCTCAAATCATTCTTGCTTTCATTGAATATAAATAATAATTCTCAACTTCATTCCATTGTTTAGGCTGATGACTTAAGATAAGTATAAATAGCAATTATTTTCTGTTCAAACCAAAACTTCTACTGTCTTAGTTTTTGAGCTGGTAAATTGCATCTCCATTTCTGTTTCAGTTCTTATTTAGCCTTCAGGCATTGAATGGGCATTGCCTCAGAGGAACTGAGACCTAAGAAAGAATTAGTTTAAAAAGACCTAGGTCACCCTCTGTATACAGGCCATCTTGACTTTTGCCTTGCTAAAGGATTTAATGACTCTGCAGGAGAGAGCCAGACTGACATCTTTGTGCAGCTCTGAATCATTCAAATCCAAATCAGGCAGAAATCATGTATCACCCTAATCAGCCCATCCGGCCACCATATTCAGAACTTTAATCCATTCATTCTGTTCCCATTGACTGTTTTGTTAATATCACTGAAAATTTAAATCAGTACATCTCTCCTTGGCCCCTCCCTGGCCTTTCCCTAACTTTTCCCCAACACCTCCCTAAGTCTTTCCCTTAGTCCCAAGACCTTGCCTTTGTTCCTTCTCTCCTCTGAAGTTTTAAGTCTCCTAATGGGAACTATGTTGCTTAAATCTATATGATTCTGCCTTATTTAGTTGTATTTGGTTGAGCTCAGAGCTATTTCATGTAATAATAAATTGCAAACCCTTGTGACCTTGAGATTTTTCACATCTACTGACACAATGCTCTCCCATAAAATAACTTGGTATTCTCTTAATATTATACTACTTCACTGTGATGTTATTGGTTCTCTTCAAGAATAAAAAAAAAAGCAACAGGTCTATGATCCCATGAACCTGAAAACCATTAAAATAATAATTTTTTTTTTTTACTAAACATAGTTTACACATTTTCTGAAAATTTTTACATTAAAAAAATAAAATTGCTTTAATTCAGCCAATGAACTATTATTCATGGTTTCAAAATAGAGGATCCATTTTGCTTCTTGAAAAGAAAATAACTATATAAATTAATTAATTTTTACTAACAGTTACCTGTTATGGGGCAATTAAGTGGTGCAGTGGAGAGAATGAAGGGCCTGGAATGGGGAAGATTCATTTTTCTGTCAAAGCCCACCTCAGATGCATACTAGCTATGTCTACCTGGGCAAGTGATCTCACCCTGGTTGCTTTGATTTCCTTTTCTATAAAATGAGCTAGAGAAGGAAATGGCAAACCATTCCATTACTTCTGCCAACATAAAACTCCAAATAGGGTTTCATACAGTTGGATACAAATTGAACAATAGCCAGCTGAGAACCCTGAAGGACTAGGATTCTTGAATCTAGATTTGGATGGGATAAATTCTGAAGAATGAAGAAAAGTATAAAAGTCTAAATAGGACACTGATGGAGGGATTTTGGGGGCAAACATTGGAGCCCTGGGCATATAGAAGTGGATAGTCAAAATAGGTAGAAATCTTTTCCTCTCCCATAATTTTCCTAGGGCAAAGCTAGTCTCATTGAAGTTTGTTTTTTGTTTTTTGTTTTTGTTTTTTTTTGTCTGTTTGTTTGTTTGTTTTTTAATAAATGTTTTCCTTAGTCTATTTATTCTACAAGACTAAACAATTTTAGTTCTTTTAACCTTTCCTGAAGTGGCACATGTATTACAGTGAGGGTGATGGGGGAACCCCAATACTCTCCTGACTTGGGGGGGACGACCATGAGGTGAAGAGCTTGAGAAACTCCTTGAAGGGGAAGAATTCTCCTTGAACTCTTGCCTCTGTGAAAGACCTGCCCCAGGGAATCAAGATGAAGTGGTTTCATTCTGTTATCTTGGTGGGACTAGTTGAGTTCAGAACCACTCCTACTTAGCTTGAATTTAAGTAGTCTCATTTAGCTGGTGATCTAGATTTCTATTGACCTTTACTGAGCTGAAAACTGGATCAGAACCACTCCCAGTAAGCTGTCCCATTCAACTGGAAATCTGGACTTGAGGGCAGTAATCTTATTCAACTGAAACTTTTACTCAATTCAAAGATCTCAGTCTGATTTCAGAATGCCCTCAGCTCCCAGCCTAGATAAAATAGGTATCTGCTCCCTCAATTCTTTGCAGAAGGTTAAAGCAGGACAATGCTTTGTCAAGGAACCTCTCTCTCTCTCCTTAGCATAGCCGCCTGAGAGGACCCCCTGCCCACTGAGAAGATATTCTCTTTTCAGCATTAACCCCTCTTTATCTCTCTTACATACTTCTCTGTCAGAACTTGGTAGAGGACCAAAACAGGAACATGCCAGGCCAAGGGACCTCTCCTTGGCATAGCTGCCTGTGAGGACCCCCCCATGCTATTATTTAATTATTACTATACATAGAACACTTGGTATTATTAACTATAGTATATAATTTTATGTTCTAAATAAATTAAAAAACTTCAAAACAAAGCACTGTAATGTCTTAGGGTAAAAGTTTTGAAAGATAGGGGATCACGGAAGGCTTCCCAGAGAAAGAGTCATTGAAGTTAATGTCAACCATGCATATATATATATTTTTTTCAAATTTATTATTAGAAGTTTGAAAGAAGAAACTTATAAATTTATCTTTTTGAGCAGATTGAGGAGTAAATTAAATTTATTGAAACAACATTTCTTCCTCTTTTACACAACTAGTGACTTTTCCAGATATTTTGTGCATCCATGTACATATATGAATAGTTATGTAAACATATCCAAATATTATTGAAAAAAGAAGACTTTCAGATTAGAAGTAAAGTAACAGATTGGTAGAACTGAATTGGATTATAAGCAAAGAGAAGCTCTTGTTTGTTATTGAAAAAGCAATTCAAATTGAATTTGAAACATTAAAAGTTGTGAGCTAGGAATCAAAGTAAATCTTTGCAGTGATTTCTTAACCTGTTGGTTAACACTTACTAGAGATGGGGAGAAAGGGTGATAATGATGCTTTCTTTCTCATTTTCCCCATGCTTTCCCTGGGTGTTCACTAACAATAAGAATGTATTTATATATAAAACTATGGCTCTATAGTTGCAGAGTTATGGCTCATGGCCATGAAATTTCAGCAGATTAAGTACTTAGACTGTCAAATTTAATGCTTACAAGGATCCAGGATAAGTCTCTACTAAACACAGCAGTTAAAGTGCAGGCAGTTTAGTTAGTTAAATGAAGCTAATCTTAACACTGGGGGAAATGATGGATCATGTTAAAGCTTGGAAAGAATAAACCCAGAGAGGATAATCAAACCTTGAGCTTGGTAATAAGTGCCATAGTAGCAGCTGATAACACAATAAATAGAGGTGTGGATTTGGATTTAGAAAGATCTGAGTTCAAATCCAACATTAGAGAATTACTAGTTGTTTGACTGTGGGCAAGTCAATTAACAGCTTTTTTACTTAGTTTCCTTATATGTAAAATGGAGACAATAATAATAATACCACCCAGTGCTGCTCTGAAGATCAAATGAGAAAACATTTGCAAGGCTCCTAGCATGGTGCCTGGTACTATATAAAGATATTATATAAATATTTATTCCCTTCCACTCTGATATGTCATACAAAATACTTTTTATGACACAGACATGGTGCTGATACCTAAACCAGATAGGATGAAAACAGAGAAAGAAAATTATAGACCAATCTCCCTCATGAATATTGCTGCAAAAATCATAAATAAAATATTAGCAAAGAGAATACATAAAATCATCCCCAGGATAATATACCATGACCAAGTAGGATTTAGACCAGGAATGCAGGGCTGGTTCAAAATTAGGAAACTATTAGCATAATTGACTGTATCAATAACCAAATTAACAACAACCATATGAATATCTCAATAGATGCAGAAAAAGCATTTGATAAAATCCAACACCCATTTCTAAAAAAGATATTAGAGAGTATAGGAATAAATGGACTTTTTTCTTAAAACAGTCGGGAACATCTATTTAAAGCTATCAGCAAGCATCATATGTAATGTGGATAAACTAGAACCATTGCCAATAAGATCAGGAGTGCAACAAGGTTGCTCACTATCACAATTATTTTCAATATTGTATTAGAAATGCTAGCTTTGGCAATAAGAGAAGAAAAAGAGATTAAAAGAATTCGAGTAGGTAATGAGGAAACCAAATTATCAGATGCTATTGATATTATGCAGATGATATTATGGTATACTTAGAGAACACCAGAGAATCAACTAAAAAACTATTAGAAATAATCCATAACTTTAGCAAAGTTGCAGGATAAAAATAAATCCATATATATCTTTAGTGTTTTTATATATCACTAACAAAATCCAACAGCAAGAGACACAAAAAGAAATTTCATTTAAAATAATATAATATAAAATATTTGGGAATTTATCTGCCAAGGGAAAGCCAGGAACTATATAAGCAAAACTACAAAATATTTTCCATACAAATAAAGTCAGATCTAAGCAATTGGAAAAATATCAAGTGCTCTTAAATAGGTCAGTCACATGTAATAAAGATGACAGTACTCCCCAAACGAAGCTATTTATTTAGTGCTATACCAATTAACCTCCCAAGAAACTATTTTACTGACCTAGAAAAAATAACAACAAAATTCATCGGGAAGAACAAAAGGTTAAGAATGTCAAAGGAATTAATGAAGAGAAAAGAAAACGAAGGTGGCCTAGCTGTATCAGATCTAAAGCCATATTATGCAGCAGTGGTCATCAAAACCATTTAGTACTGGAAGAAGTTGATTAGTGGAATAGGTTAGGTTCACAGAACAAAATAGCTAATGACTGTAATAATCTAGTATTTGACAAACCCAAAGGCCCCAGCTTTTGGGATAAGAATTCACTATTTGACAAAAACTGCTGGGAAAATTGGAAACTAGTAAGGCAGAAAGTAGGCATAGACCCACACCCAATATGATATATCAAGATAAAGTCAAAATGGGTTCATGATCTAGACATAAAAAATGATATTATAAAAAAATTAGAAGAACATAGGATAGTTTACCTCTCAGACCTGTGGAGAATGACTAAAGAAGAACTAGAGATCATAATTGATCATAAAATAGATAATTTTGATTATATTAAGTTAAAAAGTTTTTGTTCAAACAAAACTAATAAAAACAAGATTAGAAGGAAAACAATAAACTGGGAAAAACATGTTTACATTCAAAGGATATGATAAAGGCCTCATTTTCAAACTATATAGAAAATTGACTCAAATTTATAATAGTTTAATCCATTCTTCAATTGATAAATGGTTAAATGATATGAATAGACAATTTTCAGATGGAGAAACTGAAACTATTTGTAGCCACATGAAAAGGTGCTTTAAATCACTATTGATCAGAGTAATGCAAATTAAGACAACTCTGAGATACAAATATGCACCTTTCAGATAGACTAACATGGAAAGAAAAGATAATGACAAATGTTGGAGGGGATGTGGGAAAACTGGGACACTGATACATTTTTGGTGGAACTGTGAAGGGATCTAATCATTCTGCAGGGCAATTTGTAAGTATGCTCAAAAAGTTATAAAACTGTGCATACTCTTTGATCCAGCACTGTTTCTACTGGAATTATATCCCAAAGAGATCTTAAAAGAGGGAAAGGGACCACATGTGCAAAAATGTTTGTGGCAGCCCTCTTTGTTATGGCAACTGAGTGGTTGCCCATTAATTGGAGATGTCTGAATAAATGATGGTATATGAATTGTATGGAATATTGTTGTTTTGTAAGATACAACCAATAGGATGATTTCAGAGAGGCTTGGAGAGACATACATGAATTGATGTAAAATGAAATGAGCAGAACCAGGAGATCATTATATACGACAACAAGAAGACTATATGATGATCAATTCTGATGGACATGACTTCTTCAATAATAAGATGATTCAAACAGTCCCCCTTGTTCAGTGATGAAGAGAGCCATCCACACCCAGAAAGAGGACTATGGGAACAGCATTCTCACTCTTTCTGTTGTTAGTTCCTTGCATTTTGCTTTCATTCTCACTTTTTCTTTTTCCTCCTTTTTGATCTGATTTTTCTTCTACAACAAGATAACTATATAAACATGTATACATATATTGGTTCTAATATGTATTTCAACTTATTTAACATGTATTGGACTACATGCTAGCTAGAGGAGGAGTTGGGGGGAAGTAGGGGAAAATTTGGGACAAAAGATTTTGCAAGATCAACGTTGGAGAAATTACCCATGCATATGCTTTGTAAATAAAAAGCTTTAATAATAATAATAAAGAATGTCATCTCCAATTAGTTGGAATTCTTTTCTAATTTGGTTTTTATACATTTTCTAAAACATAAAAAATGGTTTTTAACCCTCATATACTCTTTAAGGCAATCAACCAGAGACTTTTTTCCCCCTCTGGAAAATTCCTATTCCTAATACTTCTTCAACTCCCCAGAGGAAAAAAAAAATGTTCTGGAATACTAATTAGCATAATTATCTGACCTTCAATTCAATGGCCAATGTTAAATTGGATACTTTTGTTGCTGGTGAATGTTTTCATTTCTACAGTTTGTTCCCCAAAATAACAAATTTACTTATTTTATCTTTCAAAAATAATAAGATGGAATGTAAAAAATTATAAAAAAGAAATCCTTAATTCTTTAAATATGATAATAGGTCTTAAGATAGATTACTAGCAAAAATGATATTCTGTGGAACACCTGGAGTATCAATTTCACTGTCAGAATTCCCAGTAATATAGATAGTCTTCTTTTTTTTTTTTTTTTTCCTATCCCCATCATGCTGTCCACATACAACTTCACTTTTTCATGGTTTAACAGCTTCTAGAAATGATCATTTAAATGTATATCCACTGTTGTGCTATCAATCCACAAATACCTATTGAGCAAATATTATGTAAAAAGCACTTTGCTAACATGTAGAGGGCCAGAACTCTGAGAAGGTATATGTAAGAATCAGTATGATTGATGATATAATGATTCTCTAGCTAAGCACATACTTAGTGTGGTACTTAATGTTCCATGAAGTGAGTTAATTTTATTGAAGTATTTAAGGGCTGGGACACCTGGGAATGCTCTCTCAGCCACAGACACAAGAGAAGACTCCAGACTCCAGATTCCAGACTCCATCTTTGACCAGCTCTTCTGCCTCCTTCATTCCTTCACTAAGACTATGGACTCAGGTTGATCCTGAGGTACTCCAGAGAGCTAGTCCAGGCATTACATTTTGGCAGCCAAACAAGAGGCCTTAGAAATGAAGGGCCTTGCAAAGCAGGGCATAAAACAGTTCAACTGCCACAATTGTAAGCTCAGTGGAGAAGTCCCCTATGACCTGCAAATAGGGTGAGTATTAAAATAGACAAGCAGGAAACTTTGGTAAAGGCTAAATTAGTCACTTTTGTTTTTTAGCTGAAATGGCGCAAATACTAAGAAAAGAGCCTCCTACACCCCAAGGGAAATATGTAGAATGCATAGTTAGGTTAATAAAGAAGCAAGGTTTGTTGGTAACTTGGAAGCAGATCACTAGACTTTTAAATATATTAGAGTACACGTCTCCTTGACTATCTAAGGAAGAAAAATTAGAGCCAGATATATGGGAATTAGTGGGAGAGCAATTAATTGAATATTATGAAGCTATGGGTCCTGATTCAATTCCTGAGGAAACATTCCTTATGTACAATACAATATGATTGGCTTTAAAGAATACCATAAGTTCTAAAAAAAGGAAAAGTCCTAAGGAGAGCAGCCAAAAAAGGAAGTATGAGGAGAAAGAGGAGGAGGGGAATTTTGCTGACAAAGCAGCTGAAAAACATAGAGAATTGGACAAAAACAGTGCTGATGAACTTAAGTAATATGGTGCTTCTCACTTTCACAGCTCAGTTACACCCAAACAAGCTCCATTATGGCATTCCCCATCTCCTGACTCTCCTCTCTCAATTTTGCTTTTGTGGGTGGAGGGAGGAGGAAGAGGAGGAAGGGCAGTGACACCATTAGCACCACCAATGAAGCAGCTTTGTCTACCCACAATGACACAATTACAAAGGGCACTAATTAAAACTAAAGTGGAAGGGCAAGACACATCTGATTTGAGAATAGAAACATACCCTGTGATTGAAGAGTTTGATTCTTTAGGTCAAGAAAAAAGAAAATACACTCCATTTAATCTGGAAATTATCAAAGATCTGAAAAAGGTTTGCACTCTTTATGGGCATGTACAAAACATGGGCAAAACTTGTTGTGGCTTTCTGAGTATAGTGAACTCTGTAGAATACAAGCCCAATGGAAAAGGCAACCTGGAGTTAATATACCAGTCCCCTCTGACCAACTAACAAGTGTAGGTCATTATGCAGACACTTTAGCACAGATTAATTACCATTTGACAGCATATGAGCAAATTGCTTCTGATACTATTAAAGCATTGGACACTCTCCCAGGAAGACAAGATGTAAGGGAAGCCTTCACAAAAATACCACAAGGCCTTCACAAAAATAGCACAAGGTCCAAAAGAACTCTTTGCTGATTTTGTGGGATGTCTGCAGACAGCTGTCATTCAAACTATTGTTGAAAATGTAGCAATAGAAATTATAAGACAACTTGCTAAAGAAAATGCTAATGAGGTCTGTAGAATAATTATACTGGGACTATACAAAGATGCTCTTTTAGAGGAGATCATAAGACAATTTGCCACAGTAATACCTTTTATACCCAAGCCATGATGCAGACTTCCCAAGATCTGAACATGGGAAGATAAAGTCCCTTGTGGCAAGGACTTCCAGAGAGACTAATCAATGTTTTCAGTGTGGTAAAATAAGGCATTTGAAAGCTTAATGTTGGCATAAAGATAGGGTGAAAAAACAGGGTGGGAGAACAATACCCAAAACCCCATGTCCAAAATGCAACAGAAGCTTCCATTTTTCATACGAATATAGATTGACTCAAGGAAATGGGAAGCAGGGCCCAGCTGCAGGGCCCCAGGCATTGGGTCATGATGGCAGCCAATGTTACACCCAGAACTTCTCTAGAAGTTCAGTACTCTGACATGATCAATCAGTCAAAAAGCAACCTGATAGGAGAAAGGATTACAATTGGGGAGAATAGAGTTGTATGCATCTGGGATTACTAAAATATCCCCTGAAGAGGTGAAATCTGTTGCTGTCTGGCCTATAGATCCTTTACCTCCAGGTATAGTAAGTTTGACCATTTCACCTCCTGAGAATGCTTACAAAACAGTGTCCACCCACACACTGATTTAGGAAACTGGGGAATGTGTAGATAATATCCCATCAATAATATAGGTAGACAATGTATGACTTATCAACCAGAAGAAGTAGTAGCATTAGGCTTACTGATACAGACTCCTAATAAGCAATCTTGTGATATTTGCCCAGATTTTGACTCCCAGAAACAGAATCCAAGAATATTCTGGCCTGCAGATGTTTTAGCTGACCATCCTATGTTCACTATCTATGTAAATGGAATACCATTTGAAGGGTTGGTAGACACAGGTGCAGATTTTACAGTCATTAGAGGTGCCAGCTAGCCCAGTCACGGGCCAAAGATTAAGACAGACACCTATATGTCTGGCATAGGAGGATCAATAACAGCTGAAAATAGTGCTACCCTTTTGAGATGGATATTTGAAGGTAAAATAGGAGTTTTTACTCCTTTTGTAGTTGAAAAAATCCCCATCAATCTATGGGGAAGACACACGTTATAGCAGTTAAGATTGCTATTGAATACTTCAGCTTTTTAGGCAGGGCTGCTGTTGAAGACCTGCTTGCACTCTCACCTATTCCTATTCAGTGGAAATACACCATTGTGGGTAAAACATTGGATCTTAGCAAGTGATCGAATTCAGCCCTTATTGGATATAGTACAAGAGTAATTTGACCAAGGACACTTACAACCTTCTCTAAATCCTTGGAATTCCTCTGTATTTGTTGTAAAAAAGAAATATGGAAAATGGAGGATGTTGACTGATTTAAGAAAAGTAAGTGAACAGATGGAAACTATGGGAACTCTTCAGCCTGGACTTCCATCTCCTACTCAATTGCTTAGAGAATGGCCTCCTTGGGTTATAGATATTAAGGATTGTTTCTATTCTATCCCTCTAGATAAGGAGGATATGAAAAGATTTGCCTTTTCAGTGCCTAGCGTTAACTTAGCTGAACCTTATAAAAGAAATCAATGGACAGTTTTTCCACAGGAAATGAAAAATAGCTCTACTATGTGTCAAATGTATGTGGCTGCTGCTCTTACTCCAATAAGAAAAGCATTTCCAAAAATAATGTTATTACATTACATGGATGATATCTTGAAGTGTGCACCTGAGGAGCAAATGTTAGAGCATGTCTACAAAAGACCATAAAAACACTAAGGAACTTCAAATTGCATATAGCTCCAGAAAAAATTCAAAGACATGCTCCTATTTAGGATATGAAGTATATCTTAAGGTGCTTACAGTAGAAAAACTTTCTTTAAGAACAGACAAAGATGCCTTAAATGACTTTCAGAAATTGATAGGAGATACCCAATGGATGCATCCAGTGTTAGGCTTAACTACCTATCAATTACAACCATTATATGAGATTTTAAGGTGAGACACTGCTTTAAACTCACCACACCAGCTTACAAAAGAAGCTCAAGAGGCTTTGAGAGAGGTTAAACTGGCTTTATCCAATTTGGTTGAAAGATACTCAAAAACCCTTGGAAATATTAGTTTTTGCTACAAAAGAGTCACCCACAGCAATCGTTCTTCAAGGACACAGTATGACAAAGTAGGTGAACCTCCCAGCACAACTGGTGCTTGTGGCTAGAATTTTATTTTATTTATTTATTATATTTATTTTATTAAAGGCAATTAGTACAATTATCTGAGATAAGACCTGACAAGATATGCACTTTTTATACCAATGCACAAATTAGTGTATGCTGTGAAATCATCCCAGAGGGGCAAATTTTATTGGCTACAGCCAAATTTTACACACAGTTCTCCATTAAAGATATCCCGGCTATTACATAATTGACAATGGATTTTTGAAGAAAAGGCTTATTCCTCTTAAAGGACCAACTATCTTTATAGACGCATCCAAACATAAAATTTGTGCTGTATACTCCCATGACTTAACTATAAAGAAAGTAGTTAGAACTCCTTTTAAGTCCACTCAGCAAAATGAATTGTTTGCAATCATGCTAGCTCTTACTTACTATCCAGGAGATGTAAATATAATATCTGATTCAGCCTACTTAGTAATGTGGTATAAACAATTGCCACAGCCCAAATAAAATTTGTAACCTCTAATATACATCAGCTCTTTAAGAAACTTCAAGAGCAAGTGAGATAGCATCCAGGTACCACTCTCATAGTGGACTTCCAGGTTCTATTTTTTAAGGAAATTCAAAGGCAGATAACCTTCTAACCCATGTTAGTTAATACTCCTTTATTTCAGGCACCCCAAGAATTTCATTCTAAATATCATCAGGTTGCTTGAGCTTTATGTTTACAATTTGGAATAACTAAAGAAGAAGCTAGGAGTTTAGTAAAAGCCCATATTGCTTGCCTTCTTTTCCATGCTCCAGGACTTACTTCTGCAATACCAGCAGCCAAAAAGACTGCCTGAGTGGTCACTTAATTTCTTATACAAACTTTTGCAATTATGGGTGTGCCACAAGCAATAAAAACAGAGAATGGATCTGCTTATACTTCTAAACATGTTGCACATTTTGTGCACAGTATCAGATTTTACACATCACTGCTATACCTTTTAATCCTCAAGGTCAGGCAATAGTAGAGAGGAGAAACAGAGACATCAAGGCTCTCCTCCAAAAATAAAAGAAAGGGGGAGCCACAGGTAACCCTAGAGAACTTCTAAATTTATCTCTTTATACTATTAATTTTTAAATTTTTGATAAAGATGCACTGACTCTGACAGACAGGTTTTATAACCCACTGGAAGGGCAGTGTCCAGTGTGAGCAGCTCCACTATCTTTAGATAATTGCCAGGTGATGTGGAGAGATCCAGAAAGTGGTGAATGGAAGGGACCAGATAGATTAACTGCTTGAGGGAGAGGGTTTGCTTGTATCTCTGCAGATGGAGAAGGAATCAGATAGGTGCCAACAGGCTGCATCTACCTTGTCCATCAGAGAGAGACAGAGAAGGCCCTGAAAAAGAAGGAGAAGACCTAAGAAACATCAGATGATTCCATTGCTGACTGTGTCCACCACTGAAAGAGCATGGCAATTATGGCAATTGACTCATAACCATCAAAAAATTGTTGATAAGACTGTTGAAGGACTTTAAAATCAGCAGGAATCATTGGATTCCCTGAGACATGATAAGACTGTTGTAGGCCTTTAAAACCAGCTGTAATCATTGGATTCCCTGAGACATGAAGTAATGGACAATGGATTGGTTTCGGACTATCTCCTGACTGCTGAAGGAGGTGTACATGTGATTGTTATTTATATACCCTCCTTCTAGGATTTATGGACATGTATACTCATATTGTTTGTTATATCATTATGTTGATTCATGTTGTTTGGTACATCAGTACTAGCCTGAGTCATACTACTGTGTGCTTGTATAACATCTCCCATGATGATGGATTTTATGTATATCTGTTTCAATTTCAGCCCAAAGGAAACCTAACAGTATCTGGTTTGACTCCCCATTTCCCTTTGATATTTTCATCTTCCTTCCTGAGAAGTCAGGGAGGGTGTGATTACTTCCTATTGGGTGTTTTCACCTCTCTTCCTCAGAAGTCAGGGATGGCGTGACCACCTGTGTTCTAAAAAAAAAAAAAAAAAAAAAAAAATTGGGTGAAGCTTATAGGCATTACCAATGGTTATAGTTTGGAAGAGAGAAGAAAAGGTATGTGATTGTAACCCTAGGGAATATTAATATTTATGGAGCAAAAGAGAGGAATATTTAAGAGAATAAGGTGTTAGGACAGTTAAAGTCAGGAGAACCAGGGAATGAGGAAAGACTTCCAAGAAGGACAGAATCATATGTAGCAAACATGCAGAGAGAAAATGAGTATAGAAAAGAGTATTTGCCAAGAAATAGCGTACAATATTTGCTATAACATACCTACAAAAGTAAAAGTAAGTATACAGAGAATTTAGTAGAGAAAAAGATCATTTGGACTTCTTCAGTGGATGAAATGGTTACCATCACTAAACTTTATGACAATTAAAAATAATCTATCAATGAATACAATTTTGCACAATTTTGTTGTTTCAAACTCTGAGGATTAAACAAGCTTCTTCAATGCTAACAAATGAATAAAGTCACAATTTGCCTCCATTTTACATTTTTTTTACTTTTTTTTTGATTTACATTTACCAAGTAATTTAAATTTCCAAGTGATTTTTTAATTACTGTGTAATTAAAATTAATCCCCATTTGATTTTTTTAAAATAACCTTTCCCCAATTTTCTGAATTACATACAAAAACTATGTTTAACATTCTTTATTAAAAAAAAAAAAAAATTGAGTCCCTGTTGGAATACTCGAAGGTCACCTGACCGTGGCTGATGGAGGTCCAACCCAGAATGGATCTACACTTGTGAGGGGATGATACAAGGAGACTGAGAGGCAGTTGCTGTTCTCTGAACTCTCTCCTGAGAGGCCGTTGCACTGTCTGACATCTCTCCTCTTCCCTCTGCCTCCAATTTATCTCATTCCCAGTCCACAACATCTGTGTCAGCAAAGGCTGCCTTGCAACTCCTTTAGAGTTGATCCACAGCTGTGGAGGCTCTCAGAGAATTGACCTGTCCCTTAACAAGCCCCAAATTTTCTCTCTTCTTTCTTTACCCATTTCTTGAGAGAGTAAATACTTTGATATAAGTTACTCAATCATGCAAATCACATTCCATATTATTTATGAAAAAAGACACAGAACAAAAGGGAAAATAACATGAAACAATACAGAAAATGAAAACTAATGTGCTTTGATTTGTTTTTGTCTTTTACTTCATCTGAAGCTTAATAGATTCTGCTTCAGTATTTACTCTCTGTGTGCCTCTTCTTCAAATGTGTTTCTTGTTAACAATATATTGGAGAATTCTGGTTTTTAATCCATTCTACAATCCACTTCTAGTATAATGGTAAATTTTTCTGATTGACTTTCACAGTAATTATTACTGTGTATTTCCCTTCTTTCTACTCTCTCTCTCTCTCTCTCTCTCTCTCTCTCTCTCTCTCTGTCTCTCTCTCTCTGTCTCTGTCTCTGTCTCTGTCTCTCTCTCTCTCTCTCTGTCTCTCTCTCTCTCTCTCTCTCTCTCTCTCTGTCTCTCATTTTCTCCCCTACCCGATCCTGTCCCTCCTTACCTTCCTTGTCCCTACTGCTCTTCTACTTCCCTTTTAGAATATGATAGATTTCTATAACCGAGTGCTCATGTTATTCCTTTTCTGAGGCAAATCTGATGAGATTAAAGTTCAAGTGATGCTTACCCACCTTCTTTTCTTTCAATATAATGTCTTTCCTGCCTCTTCATTTGAGATAATTTATTCCTTTTTAGCTCTCAGTTCCTTCTCCCAATACAATCTTCTTATAATCCCTTTTTTTTAATCTTAACCCATCAAAGTTAACTTATACTCACACCCTTTGTCTCTGTATATTCCTTCTAACTGATCTATGTAAGTTCTTAAGAGTTACAAGTATTATCTTTCCATGTAGGAATGCAAACCATTTAAGCTTATTGGATCATTTATATTTTCTCTTTCCTGTTTAGCTTATTTTATGTTTCTTTTAAGACTTGACTATGCCAATCAAATATTCTGTTTAATTCTGGTCTTTTCATCAGGAATGTTTGAAAATCCTCTATTTTATTGAATATCCATTTTCCCCTGGAAAAAAAAATGCTCAGTTTTGCTGGGTAGCTGATTCTTGAGTGTAATTCAACATCCTTCGCTTCTCAAAATATTGTATTCCAAGCTTTCTAATCTCTTAATGTAGAAAAATCTAAATCTTGTGTGATCCTGACTGTGGCTATTTGAATTTTTTTTTTCCAGATTGCTTATAGTATTTTCCCCTTGAGAGTTCTGGAATTTAGTTACAATATTTGTAGGAGTTTTCATTTTGGGATCGCTTAGAAGAGGTGATCAGTAGAATCGTTCAAACATTTTATCCTCTGGTTCCAGGTTATCAAGACAGTTTTCTTGACAATATCTTGAAATATGATGTCTAATTTTTGTTTTTTTCAATTATAGATTTCAAGTAGTACAGCAATTTTAAAATAATATCTCCTGGATTTGTTTTCCAGGTCAGTTGTTTTCCCAGAATTTAATATTTTCTTCTATGTTTTCATTCTTTTAATTTAGTTTAAGTGATTCTGGATATCTCATGGAATCATTAGTTTCCATTTGTCCTATTTTAATTTTTAGGGAATTTTTTTCTTCAGTGAGCTTTCATACCTCTTTCTCATTTGGCTAATTCCACTTTTAAAAGAATTGTTTTGTTCAGTGAATTTTTGGACATCTTTTCCCATATTCTGTGCTTCCTTTACTGAGCTATTAACTCTTTTTTCATGATTCTCTTGAATCACTCTCATTTCTTTCCCTACCTTGATTTTCTTCTACCTCTATTGATTTAAAAAAAAATTGAGTTCTTCCCAGAGCTATTTGGAAGTCTGAGACCAATTTATGTTTTTCTTTGCGGTTTCACATGTAAGCATTTTAACATTGTTGTCCTCTTTTAAGTTTGTGTTTTGATGTCCCTGTCACCATAATAGCTTTCTAAGGTAAGATTTGCTTTCTTTGCTTTTTTGCTCATTTTCCAACCTACTTTATGATTTGATATTGAGTTCTACTCTACTCTAATCCTCTTTCTGGGGTATACAGGAATCCTGCTTTAAACTTCTTGTGGTCAAGGCCAAGGATCTGGCTTCTATTCTGTTGTACTGGGAGTGCTCTGCTTGGTAATATCTGCTGTGCTGGGATTCAGTTTGGGCACTCACCTGCTATGCTGGGGGAAGGAAGGCCTTACAACTGGTTCACTATGCTGCTGATCTGCTGTGTCAGAGCCACAAGGCATTAGTTGCCAACCTATACTAGAGTTAGTGGCCTTCCACTGCTTTATCTGGTTTGTCAGAGGCACTGGATTACACTCCCCTTTCACTTGGACTGTAAAATTGTTTGACTCTGTACATTTGTGCATTCTACTACTTCAGAATTCATTTTGTGTGATTTAAACTTATTTGGATAAGAATTTAGGAGAGTTCAGGCAAATGTCTTCCTTTTCTCTGTCTTCTTGGTTTTATCACCAATGACTTGTTTTTTCTATGTAAAACAAGCATTTTTTTATCTTTTATTTTCATTATTACTACATTAAATTATGAAACCTTATCTTTATTTCTATAAGGTATGAACTCATTTCTGATCCCATGTAATTAAAATTATTAATGACAAGAGAAAAAGAGCCCAACTTCCAAAGAGTCATTAAAAAAAAAAAAATTGGCCAGATTCTCCTCTATTGATTATTTTTTTTTAATAATGGAAAAGGTCCAAGTATTTTTAGATACTAGAGAAATTGTAACAAAAATGACAAGATTTAAGTTGAGACTTTAAAAATTTTTAGCTACTGATATTTCATTATCTAGAAAACAGAATTTTTATGTTTTTAACACATACACACATACACACAAACAAAAAAAAAACAACCAACAAAAAAACAAAACAAAACAAATAAAAAAAAAATACGGTAACTATTATTTCATAAACTTTACCAAAAAGCTGAAAACTCATACCTAGTTTATTACAGTTGTTGCTACATTTCAGTAAATGTGTTACATAATAGCATTCAATGCATTAGGAAGCTCATATGAACTGCAGTATGAAAGATGGTTTGGAGATAGGAGACTAAAGATAATTAGAAAGCTAAAGTTGTACTCCAGGTGAGAAATGATGAAAATCTGAACCACAGTGTTCGGAATGGAACTTGGGAGGAAGTACAGAATGTCACCCACAGGTATATTTTTACATAATTACACAATGCACTAGAGATATTGTAACATAATTAGACCAGTTACTAGTTTTCTCGATTACCATAAATATTTTGATTCAATGAATGTTTCCTTGTTATTTATGACTCCTCAGAATCCCTTCTCCACAATTAAAAATATATTCTAATAAACTATGCCAGGAAAAATGGTTTGATAGCTAAGCTTTTTCAGTGACACACCTTTGACATTACTTTTGAAGAAGATCTTATTTAATTCTTTTACTTCAGTGGAGCAAATGTGCACTGGCAGATCCTGTTTTGTTCTTTCCTTCAGGTAAGTCAGCTGTCTTATAATGAAAAAAGGTGATGAACTCGGGATAGGAAAGTTTCCATCCTAATCTATCCTCTTGGCCCCATATACAATACACAATAAAAGAAGATATTCTTGGGATTTCAACTTATATCACCTTGTTATCTTTAGCTTTAGAGATGGAGTTTTAAAATGAGCAATCAGACCTACTTTAATGAGTTTTAAATTCAATACCATGAATGTACACACATACACACACACATATGCATACACACACACATTCATATCCCCTTTTCTGGAGAACAACACACACCATGTGAGCTAAGTAGGTCATCTTACTTAAATCCTTACAAAATCAGGTCTCTGATTTTGGTTTGGTGGGATAGGAGTGGGAGAGAATGAGGAAGCAGTGAGCAAACATTTTACCACTTGAATTACTCTCTGAGTGTCAGTATTGCTAATTTATCCACATAAAGTACATAATTATCATGGAACTTAATCATATTTTAGTATTTATCAAGGCAAAAAGTAGAAATGAAAAAACATATTCCTGAATAATAGTTCATATGGAAGTATAATTTTCTAGTGTCATCTGTCCCTGTGTGCGGCTGCAAGAGAAATGTATTTTCTTCTGAAGTGTGCAATGGTTGGAAAACATTTTATCTAACAGTTTCTATTTTAGATTTTATTTCCTAAGGCATTGATCTTCCCTTAGATTTTTTTTTTTTTTGAAGCTTATATCCTTTTTTTGAGAATGAAAACAAATAAATAAACAAATAATCAAATACCAAGTTCTAAAAGTGATGGGAGAATATAGTGCCTGATTCTCCTTAGTATTAGCAGAAACAGGAAACAATTTCCTAGTAGGAAAAATGCATTGTTATGGTTTTCCAACATTTCAGCCCCTAAATATCTAATTAGCATGAGTATTTGATTTGATTTGGAGGTGGTTGAGAAATGATGAATTTTACTGTCATGATTGGAAAATGTGAAATTCACCTCTTAAATTACAAAAAAAAGAACAGAAACACTAAGGAAGTGGTAATAACTGGCTTTTATATGTGGTTTTAACCTTTCTTTCCCTTTTCTTTTGAAATTGGGTCTTCCAGTCTTGTCCAACCTGGTAGTGCAGTGGCAATTCACAGGTTCAAATCCTAGTATTTATCAGCATGGAAAATTTACAGATGAAAAAACTGATGCTTAGAAAGTTTACAGAATTTAGCTCAAGTTCATCTCTATATATCTCTATATACAGGATATATTGAAAATATTAAACAGAGGGAAGGTTGCTATAGAATCTAGAGAACCCTCAGAAAGGGTTTCTTATAGTTGGAATTTAAAGTAAATCAGGAAAGCTAAGAAATGAAGAAAGAGCATTTCAGTCACTGGAAATAGCTAGTGAAAATTCCAGGAGTTAGAAGATAGATTATCTTGTTTGAAAAACAACAAGAAGGCTACTTTTACTTGATCTCAGAATATGCTGTATGATATAAAGTGTAGGAAGAATGGAAAGTTGATGGGGGAAGGGGAGAAGTTATAAAGGACTTTAAATACCAAAAAGATAATTTTATATTTGACCATGGAGGTGATAAGGAGCCACTAGAGTTTAATGAATGCATGACCAACCTGAATTTTTGACTGAATTTAACAACTAAATGAAGGTTGGATAGGAGGGGGAAAAAGTCTTGTGACAGCGAGACCAACTAGAATACTCAACTTTGAGGTGATGAAAGATTACTCTACAATAGTAGCAATGTATCAATAGTCCTTGAAAACTGATTAGATGTGGCTAATGAGAGTAAGAACTGAGGTCAGTTTAGATTGTGAGACTGAATGGTTAGGAAAAAAAAATGATAGTAGTGTCAAAATTAAAATGGAAATCTTGAAAGGGAGAGAGTTTTGAGGAAAAGACAATGACAAAGATGAATGAGTTCAGTTTTGAACATTTTGAGTTTAATACATTAATAGGACTTCTATCTGAGATGTCTAATAGGAAATTGGAAATGTGAGATTAAAGGTTAGGAAAGAAGCTAGAGCTGGATAAGTAGATTTAAGAATCATAAGCATATTACTTGCATAAAATAGAGAAACAGAACCAATGAATTGGGCTTGCAACTAAAAAATCTAGAAAATGAACAAAATTTAAAAATCCCAATCAAATACCAAACTTGAAGTTCTAAAAATAAAAGGAGAGATCAATAAAATTGAAACTAAAAAATGAATTAATAAATAAAACTAAGAGTTGGTTTTATGAAAAAAAAAAAAAAACAAAATGGATAAACCTTTAGTTAATTTGATTAGAAAAAAAGAAAGAGGAAAATAAAATTATTAGTCTAAAAAATAAAAAGGAAGAATGATCCACCAATGAAGAGGAAATTAGAGCAATTATTAGGAGTTATTTTGCCTAACTTTATGCCAATAAATTTGACAAACTAAGTAAAATGGAGGAAAACCTACAAAAATATAGATTGCCTTGATTAACAGAAAGAGGAAATTAATTACTTAAATATTCTCATTTTAGAAAAAGAAATAGAAGAAGCTATTAATCAACTCCCTAAGAAAAAATCCCCAGGATCAGATGGATTTACATGTGAATTCTACCAAACATTTAAAGAAAAATTAACTCCACTACCATATAAACTATTTGAAAAAATAGAGAAGGAATGACTCCTACCAAATACCTTTTATGACACAGACATGGTACTGATACCTAAACCAGGTAGGATGAAAACAAAGAAAAAATATTATAGATCAACTTCCCTAATGAATATTGATGCAAAAATTTTAAATAAAATATTAGCAAAGAGATTAAAGAAAATCATCCCCAGGATAATACCATGACCAAGTAGGATTTAGACCAGGAATGAAGGACTGGTTCAATATTAGGAAAACTATTAGCATAATTGACTATATCAATAACTAAATTAACAAACACAATATCATTATCTCAATAGATGCGGAAAAAAACATTTGATAAAGTCTAACACCCATTTCTAATAAAAACATTAGAGAGTATAGGAATAAATAGACTTTTCTTAAAACAATCAGTAGCATCTATTTAAAACCATCAGCAAGCATGATATGCAATAAGGATAAACTGGAACCATTCCCAATAAGATTGGGGTAAAACAAGTTTGCCCACTATCACAATTATTTTCAATATTGTATTAGAAATGCTTGCTTTGGCAATAAAAGAAGAAAAAGAGATTAAAGTAATTTGAGTAGGTAATGAGGAAACCAAGTTATCACTCTTTGTAGATGATATGATGGTATACTTAGAGAACCCTAGAGAATCAACTAAAAAACTATTAGAAATAATCCACAATTTTAGCAAAGTTGCAGTATACAAAACAAATCCATATAGATCTTTAGTATTTTTATACATCACTAATGAAATCCAAAAGCAAGAGATACAAAGATAATTTCCATTTAAAATAATCATTAACACTATAAACTATATGAGCAAAACTACAAAACACTTTTCACGCAAATAAAGTCAGATTTAAGCAATGGAAAATTATCAAGTGCTCTTGGATAGGACGAGCAAATACAATAAAGATGGCAATACTCCCTAAACTAATTTATTTATTTAGTGCCATGCCAATCAAACTTCCAAGAAACGATTTTACTGAACTAGGAAAAAAAATTCATCTGGAAGAACAAAAGGTCAAGAATTTCAAAGGAATCAATGAAGAGCAAAGCAAATGAAGGTAACCTAGCTATACCAGATCTAAAACTATATTATAAAGCAATGGTCATCAAAATCATTTGGTACTGGCTAAGAAATAGAGAATTTGAACAGAAATTAGGTTCACAGAAAAAAAATAGTCAATGACTATAGCAATCAAGTATTTGACAAACCTAAAGATCCCAGCTTTTGGGATAAGAATTCACTACTTGAGAAAAACTGCTTGGAAAATTGGAAATTAGTATGCAGAAAGCAGGCATAGACCCACACCTAACACTGTATATCAAGAATAGGTCGAAATGGGTTCATGAAAGAAAAGGACTAAGAAAAAGCTTGGAAATTTGGAAATTAAGAGATCACATTCCTCTGGGAAGAACAGTTTCTGTTTTATGATGTAGTCAGCAGCCAGACTGTAAAGAGTTAACACTGTCTTTCTAAGAACACTGGAGGTATTTTCTCATTTTACACACACACATATACTTTCTTTTTCTTTTCTGAGAACATAGAAGTCTTAGTTATCAAAAACATCATTTTGGTGATATTACCTATATATATTTTCTGTAATTATTTAATAATAGAACTGTTATTATAGTATATAATAATGGAACTATTAATACAGAAAAATGAGCTTCTAAAATAGATCATTTCACTAGATGATGAGAGCCATGTTATTATGATATATATACATAATGTATACATACATGTAATATCATGACAGTAATTTTCTATTATTGCTAAACATAATTATTTATAACATATAGTAATCTCGCATTGTAAATGAATCATGGATTCTTAAATTTCTGTGTGTCATAGACTCTTTGGAAGTCTGATGAAAAATTTGGAATGATATTTTATTTTTATTCCTCAGAATAATATTTTAAATGAATAAAATGCATGTAAGAATAAAAGAAATAAAATTATACTGAAGTATAGTTTGTTTTCATCATATCATCATCATTGTCAACTTTCAAATGAAGTTCAGGGATCCCAGAGTCAAGAATTCCTGCTTAAAAATATTTTTAATGTCTACAAAACAAATAACTAAGGAGTCTACAAGTCATGTCCATTGTATATGTAGGTTGACCTTATGAGCTGATGCAGTGCTTTAGATTAAGATCCTGAACCAACTTGTATTTTTGTCAGTTGACTCTCTCTATTTTTGACTTGGCCTTTCTAAAATCAGGTCACTAGCATGCAAAGTTTTTTGAAGGTCATGAGGCAATCTAATTAACTTCATTTGTAGTCTCAAACTCTACAGCTTTTATCATTTACTCAGAGTTCTTTTCTTATAATATATTTATTATAACACTTTACTTAATTTTCTCCCTTTTCAATTTTCTTTGTACTGTGTTTGTGTTCATGTTATATATTCCCCTCTCCAATAGAATGTAAGCTCCTAGAGGGCGGGGCCTATCTCCAACTTTTTTTTTTTTAATTTATCTGTGCTCAGCAAAATGTCTTGTGCTAATAATAGTAATAATAATAATAATAATAATAATAATAATAATAATAATAATAAAAAGGAAGAAAAAGATGAAGAAGAAGCTTGTTTAATTACAAATTGACCTAAAAAAGAAATATAAACAAATATTTCAATTTGCTAAAAAGATTATTTCCAAAATTATGTCTTTTTGGGAAAGACTATAGAGTGGGAGGCAAAATTGAAATTTTCTTATTTTACTATTAGTTTCCTGGGCTTTAGTCTCCTTATGTTGTGCTGAACCAGATGATACCTCATTTCCTTTCAGTTTAAAATTCTATGATACTTTCCCATATTAATGTGACTTTAAAAGAGCTACCATGCCTTTTTTGGCATAGAAACCAAGTAAATGCTATGATACTTTCTATGTGATATCTTCTGATCAAAAATGTATGTATACACACAATATATATATATATATACATATAACATTAAATTTTTATATATATATTTATAGTTCCTATATGTTAAATATGTGGTATATCTATGAAACATAAACACATATATATATACATACACACACACACACACACACACACACACACACAGACATGCATATGTATGTGTATTTCAGTTGTCATGTCCAACTCTTTGTGACCCCATGGACTATAGTTGCCAATACTATTCTTTAGTTTTCTTGGTAAGGATATTGGAGTGATTTGTCATTTCTTTCTCAAACACATGCATGTGTGTTTATAAATAGACATATATAAGTCTATGTTAGGATTACTAAGTGAGAACTGAGGTTGTCTGGATAGTTACAAGGTGAGAACTCAGGTTGACTTGGTAGAAGGAGCAAGCCCATTGGCTGAAGTGGTTCTTCCCAGAAGCCCTTGCATTATCCCATGCCCATTCTCTGAGAGGATAAAGAGGACAGCAATCCAGGAAGAGGAGAAGACTCTGAATTGCATCAGGCTTGACGGGGCTCTCTGCAGGAAGGGAAGTCACTTCTTTGGACAAGAGTTAACAGCAACTGCCTGGAGACAACGGTTCGTTACAGGAAGAAGAATCTGTCTGAGAGATTTGAGTAGACACAGCAGATCTCTTCCCAGAGAGCGATCCAGCAACTTCTGGAGACGACAGCTCGTTACATTTTGGCGCCCAACGTGGGGCAAGGACTTTTGCTTATCCTGACAAGAGGAGCTAGACCAGACCTTTGCAATTTGGCGCCCGAACAGGGACAGATACAGTCCTGATTCCAGTGGAAAAGCTTCCGATCTAGATCTCAGTCTCTCTGACCCAGAACCGTGAGTAACGAGGAAACTTTGTTAAAGATTAAGTGAGCATACTAATAGATAAATAAGGAACTTAACTTATTAAGGGCTAAACCAGGAATCTCTTATAGTGAAATGGGGCAAACACCTTCTGTTCAAGGAAAATGTTTGGAGAGCATCATCAAGGTTATGAAAAGCCAAGGATTGATTATAATTTTAGAGGAGATTACTGAACTTTT
The DNA here is from genome assembly GCF_048593235.1 of Sminthopsis crassicaudata. Classification (NCBI taxonomy): domain Eukaryota; kingdom Metazoa; phylum Chordata; class Mammalia; order Dasyuromorphia; family Dasyuridae; genus Sminthopsis; species Sminthopsis crassicaudata. Next base: position 328,772,789 of record NC_133618.1, read on the forward strand.
AAGAACTGTGAAGGTTATATGTCCTTCTTTTTCTCTGGAAAAAGAATTGGATCCAGATGAGTGGAAATTAGTAGGAGAGCAATTAGGTGAACACTACAATTGCCTTTGTGACATTTTGCCCTTTGGTTCCAGACCAAACTCAGTTTCCAAAGATACAATTCATACCTACAATTTAATCCAAATGGCTTTAAAAAATGTTATTCTAAAGGAAGAGATGAAGGAGCAAAATGGGGAGGTGTCAACTAAACTAGGTGAAAAGGATGAATCAGATAACAATGAAGTTAAGTACAATTCTGAGCAACAGGAGCACCTCCCATCTCCTCCCTCAATTAACCCTTCATGGGTGGAGCAAGAAGGAGGAGAGGAAGAGGCAGAAACACAAACAGAATTGCCTGTGAAGCAGCCTAAGCCTATGACAAGATTAGAAAAAGCATTGGTTAAAGCTAAGAGAGAAGGACAGGATATAAGTGATTTTATACATGCATATCCTGTGATTGAAGAGATTGACTCTGTAGGACATAAAAGGAGAAAATATGCACCTTTAGATTTGAATAAAATTAAGGATTTGAAAAAAGGTTGTACCCTTTATGGGGCTACATCAGCTTATGTTAAAATGTTACTAGATGGTTTGTCTTATGAAGTCCTAACCCCGAATGATTGGAAATCCATAGCAAGGACATGTCTGGAACCTGGAGAAAATTTATTATGGCTTTCGGAATTTCATGAATTATGTAAAATTCAAGTCAGATGCAATTTGGAAATAGGAGTTAACACACAATTCACTTTTGAGCACTTGGCTGGTGAAGGTCAATATGGAGAGAATTCAGAACAGATTAATTATACCATGACAATATATGAACAAATTGCTAAGGCTGCAATAAAAGCTTGGGGTGTCCTCCCTGGACAGAAAGATCGCGGAGAGGCTTTCACTAAAATACAGCAAGGTCCCAATGAACCTTTTGCAGATTTTGTGGGACGTTTGCAAACTGCTGTCAAAAGAACTATTGGAGAAAATTCAGCTACAGAAATAATGACCAGACATCTGGCTAAGGAAAATGCCAATGAGATTTGCAAAAGAATTATATGGGGATTAGACAAAGATGCTCCTTTAGAGGAGATCATAAGACGCTGTGCTACAGTGGGAACAAATGCTTTTTACACCCGGACAATGATGAATGTGGAAAGGCGGGGTCCCTCCTGGCAAGGGACTTCTAGAGAAACTCGGCGATGTTTTCAATGTGGAAAAGTTGGACATATAAGAGCTCAGTGTAGGTATGGAGATACAGGGAGAAGACAGGGTGAAAGAAGACCTAAAACCCCATGTCCAAAATGCAACAGAGGACTCCATTGGGCATCAGAGTGTAGAATAATTCAGGGAAATGGGATGAGGGGCCCAGGTCCAGGGCCCCAGGCAAAAAAGACTTGGGGCATGATGGCAGCTGATGTTACACCCAAAGAGCCTTTAGAAGGTCAGGACTGTGATGTAATCAACCAGCAGAAAAGCAATCACATGGCAGAAAGGGATTACCTGATAAGTGAGCCAAAAGGCAATCAGATTGCAAAAATGGATTACACTTGGGGAGAATACAGGCCTTTTAAACCAACAGGGCTGTGCCCAGTGCAAACAACTCCAATGTAATTGTCAGATGATGAGAAGATATTTAGAAAGTGGTAAATAGAAGGTAATTAGATAGGTTAAATGCCTGGGAGAGAGGGTTTGCTTGTATTTCTTCAGCAGGAGAAGGAATCAGATGGGTGCCAACCAGTCATATTCGCCTTGTCCATCAGAGAGAGACAGAAAAAGAGAAAGACCTCAAAATAAAGGAGAAGATCTAAGAAACATCTGACACTGAAAGAGCATGGATAATAAGAAGACTGTTAAAGAACTTTAAAAACCAGCAGGAATCATTGGACTTCCTCACACAAGATGAGACTAATGGACAATGGACTTATGGACATTTATAAATTTTCAATTTATGATTATGTTATATACTTCTAGCATGTGTTACATTACTATCTTACTATGTGCTTATGTAATTTATGTAATTATCTGTAATACTTCCCATATTGATGGATTTATGTTTCAAGGTCATGACTGTCCTATGTTCTAAATCAAAAGAAAGGGGGAGATGTTAGGATTACTAAGTGAGAACTGAGGTTGTCTGGATAGTTACAAGGTGAGAACTCAGGTTGACTTGGTAGAAGGAGCAAGCCCATTGGCTGAAGTGGTTCTTCCCAGAAGCCCTTGCATTATCCCACGCCCATTCTCTGGGAGGATAAAGAGGACAGCAATCCAGGAAGAGGAGAAGACTCTGAATTGCATCAGGCTTGACGGGGCTCTCTGCAGGAAGGGAAGTCACTTCTTTGGACAAGAGTTAACAGCAACTGCCTGGAGACAACGGTTCGTTACAGGAAGAAGAATCTGTCTGAGAGATTTGAGTAGACACAGCAGATCTCTTCCCAGAGAGCGATCCAGCAACTTCTGGAGACGACAGCTCGTTACATTTTGGCGCCCAACGTGGGGCAAGGACTTTTGCTTATCCTGACAAGAGGAGCTAGACCAGACCTTCGCAAGTCTATATATAATATATATACATATATGGGTGTAGAGACATATGCATGTATATATGTGTGTGAGTATGTATGTATGTGAAATAACTGGACAATTAAAATTCTTTGAAAACTTTGATGAAAACCTCATCTAAGAAGTTGGGCTGTATTGTATATGTCCTTCCTCTCTCCAAACTCTCTAAAGGGCTAGGTATCTTGAGGATACTTTAATTGATATTAAATCAGGAAGTAATTTTCTTCTCTTGTCCTTCCTCTCTGAATTCTCAATGTGTCTAATCTTATTTGAAATCATTAACATCCAATGCTACTTTTTGGGAAATTCTCTGACATATGGCTTTGCTTTTAGCACTGTTTTATATAGTACAGACTTCTTAAACAAACCTCTTAAACAGACCTCTTGTGAGATGAATGGCAGTTGTAACAGAAACACCGTAGTTAATTAAAATTATATCCATTTCAATTTCCATCAATCAAATCAATCAATCAAAGCCAATTAGGAATTCAAAACTTTTCTCCTTAAGTATAAAATTACAAAACAAACTATCACTCAGCCACCATTTCCTTTCTTGGAATACTAAGAAGTTAATTTTGTTTTATTCCTTCTTCAAACCCTTCAATAGAGTGACCTGAGTCTAAATTCAGTCTCTAACATTTACTAACTATGTGATCTTGGGCAAATCAATTAATGATCTCTGTTTGCCTCAGTTTCCTTATAAGGATATTAATAAGAGGATATAATAAATAAGATAATATAAATATGATAATATAAAAATGAGAATATTAATAAGACCTACCTTTCAGAGTTATAAGGATAGAATGAAATCCTTCTTGTAAGGCACTTTATTATTATTATTACAAATAAGTTATCATAAGAATAATAATTATTATTTATATTTTGTGGCCTACTAATTTCTGCTGTGATCCTTTTATTCTATAATAGTATCTATGCCAATTTATATCATATATTCAATCCTACATTTCTTGATAACCAATAGGGAAGCCTTTAGTAATTGTTATTTTTGTTTGGAAAATCTTTGTGTGCAAATTTCTTCTGCTAATGAAGACCAGCAATTCATTGGGAGCTTAGAAAATTGACTAGTCCATGGGCAGCAGCTTTGTATCAGAGGAAGGTCTTGATATATCCTCTTAATCCTATAGTCAATTCTTTCCCCACTGAGTCATGACACTTCTGAAGTGATTTTAGCTGTTTTAAAATGCTTCACAAAGAGGGGCAATATTTTCTGATTAAATTTCTTAAGTTAAGTTATCTGAAAATATATTTCATTATTAGTCATGAAAGTGTCATACATACTGTCTATGGGTAATAAGTTAGAACCTGGAGATTCTTTGACATAAATCAAATTTCTGTCACATTCTTCAATAATAGAAACAAAGGTGATGAAGACAGAAGTAATGAAGACTAAACCCTCAGCTATAGTACAAATCAAAGCTACAGTAAATCTACAGTACTTATAAGTGATACACTGATAGCTAATTAATTTTTGAGAAAAAATGATCTTTTAAAGGATTAAGGGATAATATGTTCTTTGGATTGATTATAAAATGAGCTGACAAATTTAGAGAAAGCCAAGAGGGTCAAGCTTTCAATAAACTTTACTCATTTTCCCATTAAAAAATATAATATATATGCATGTATATATACATATATATATGTAAAATATGATACATTGTTTTGCAATTATATTTTTGGCAATTAAAACAATCTTAGGAAATTATCTATTTTAATATATTAATTTATCCCCTTACTTTTCTTGTTTTTTTTTCCCCTTACAACATGCTTAGGAAACCATGAAAATTCATATTTAAGATGATACATAATAAATCTTCCTTACCTTTTTAATCCTAAAAAAATAAAAAGAAAACATGAAATTATGTCACTTGATACAGAGATCTAGTGATAAAAAACTAAATCAAATTTCTCCTAATCTAAATTGTTGTGACAAGTTATTACCATTATTACTAGCATGGTGAATATAATACAACATACCCTTTTCCTTAGATTGCAAGTGAGAGTGAGGTTCCTTGAGAAGGAGTTTGCAAAAGCTGTGTAGAAATCCAGAACTTTAAGCAAGGCTTCCCGCTTTATGATGTGTAAGTCACAATATGTCAGTGCCCGGACATTGGCACAAGCATGGGCTAGGGTGGTTTCCTTCCAGAAGATATCTCCAAACACATCACCTTTCCCTGAAGAATAGGACAAAGGATTTTATTACTTATTAAAGTAACCCATGTCTGCTTCTATCTGCGTTCCAATCTTCATCCATTAGTCATTCTTTAATATCTTACTTTCCTTTTTTTAAAATTAAAGCTTTTTATTTTCAAAACATATTCATTGACCCTTGCAAAACCTTGTGTTCCTAATTTTCCCCTTTTTCCCCCAATTCCGTCCCCTAGATGGCAAGTCATCCAATATATGTTAAACATGTTAAGATATATGTTAAATCCAATAATATCTTACTTTTGAAGAAAATTTAGAAATAGCTGTAATATTTATACACACGTCTTTAGATTATTTAAACATAAAACCAAAAGAACCATTAATCTTTGACACACACACACAAAAAAAAAGTACACCAGGAAAATCTTTTAGAGTATAAACAAGAGTTTTCAATAAGAATTTATTTATCAGGGTGAGGAGGGATATTTAACAAATTTTCTATTCTACTGAGAATCACAGGTTCAGATCCCCAAATGAAAAAGGCATTATTCTAGGTATTGAAAATTGCAAAGACAGAATAAAAAGCAAAACAAAAACAAAAAACAGAGAAGTACCATAGTACTGCTAAAACTTTAAATTGATTAGTAGATAAATTCTATCCTAAACTCTGGTGGCAATCATAATGAGAACAGCTGTACAGCTTGATTAAGAAAAACAATATATTAATGATTATAATTGTACGTAATTAAATCAGATAGAGTCAACATTTTGTTGTTGTTCAGTTGTGCCCAACTCTTTATGACCCCATTTGGGGTTTTCTTGGCAAAGATACTGGAATAGTTTGCCATTTCCTTATCCACTTCATTTTACAGATGAGAAAATTGAGTCAAACAGTTGAATGATTTCTCCAGTCACATAGCTAGTAAGTCTCTGAGGTAGATTGGCAGTGACCTTAGTGAAGTGTAAAATCATTTCTGGCTATTGACAAAACTTGGAACAGCTAACACATGAATTGAATAATAAGAGCTAGGACATTTGCTTATTTGGAACTAGATATTATTATTCACAGCATCCCAACTGTGGATGATTCAAAATAAAATAGAAAAACACTTGTGGGTGTAAATAGCTTCCAGTAAATTACCAGTCATGAAGTGAATCTAGGAGGTGGTATAAAAGCAGTGGCTTTTTTTACATGACCAAAAAAGAAGGCAGGCCATTCATGAACTGAGAATGAAGGTCAATAGTTTCTATGATGAACATTTTTTCATCACTTACTAGAAATCATAGTGAAGGCCATGAATGATGTGTTAGATAGGTTATCTGGGAGCAAATAGGCATAGATATACACTGATAAAGAGTGCAGAGAATGGCAAGATATGGAGGGGCTGTGGTTATCAATGGAGGAAACACAATGAGAAAATAATAGAATCATATATTTATAATTAAAAAGATTTTAGAGCATATAGTCCAACCACCTCATTTTAAAAGTGAGAACCTGGAGCCTGGGAAGATCACATAGGTAATGTCGAATTTTGACCAAGATTGTCTGACTAGAAAATCGAGCAGTTGTTCCCAGTTTCAAATCAATAATCAAGTCAAATAACATTTATTAAGTGCTATGTATATATGTATAGATATGCATATATATGTATGCATATATGTGCATATCTATATAAAAATAGTTGTAGCTATAGAATAAATAATACTAGTGTCTTAAAGCATATGTTAAGGATCCCTAAAGAAAATTGTCTCTTCATTTACAGAATCTTGCTACAAATCTTAAAATCACTTTCGTTTTATTATCCTTAAAGGTTAACTCATTATCACTCATTGTCACCCAGTGGAAATACATTTGTCCAGAAGATGAAATTTCTTTTTCACTCTAGGAAAAGTTCTTTCACATATACCCCCAGTATCTTATCTTTTCATTGAACATGGAATTCTGAAGACTATGATGGAGAAATGTTTATTATTAGGATACTTTTAAATAGGCATTCAGTTTCATGTAGTAGGACTGCTTTTTGAGGACTAGCCAAGCTAAATTTGGAAAGCTCATAACCTGAAGGTTGATCAGCGGGAAAGAATATTTTTTTTTTTTTTTCAGTCCAGCAACATTCATTATATGGTCTACTAAATAGTGGAAAAGTTTGTGATTTGCATCAATAGAGGCTATAACCTCACTGATGAAATCATGATCCTTGAAGAATTTTGTAATATAAAAATAACTTTCCAAAATTTTCCTTTTCTCAAATACTGTTTTGTGTGTCTGTGTATGTATGCTTTCTCAGAATTATGTAGAATAAAATTAAAGTTTTAGTATCCAAAATGCCATTAATAATAGCTAGCATTTATATAGGGCTTTAAGATTTGCAATGTGTTTTACAAATATTATGTTATTTGATCCTAACAATAATCCATAAAGGTAGGTGCTATAATCAAAACAATTCTGAAATACCACTTCACACTTATTCAATTGGCTGAAATGACAGGAGAAAATGATGAAGATTGGAGGGGATTGAGAAATTTGGAATACTAATGCATTTTTGGTGGTGGTATGAATCCTATGGTGGTGGTATGAATTCTAGAGAGCAATTTATAACTATGCCCAAAGCATTATAAAACTTTGTATACCTCCAGCAGTGTCACTATTAGATCTGTATCCCATAGAAATCATAAAAAAAAAAAAAAAAGGAGAAAAGATTCACATGTGCAAAAATGTGTGTTGAGGCAAGAAATTGCAGAAATTGCAAATGGATGGATGCTTATCAATTGGGGAATGACTGAATAAGTTATGGTATATGAATGTAATGGAGTATTATAGTTCTATAAGAAATGATGAGCAGGCTGACTTCACAAAAGCCTGAAAAGCCTTACATAAAGTGATGCTAAATGAGGTAAGCAGAACCAAGAGAACATTGTACATAGTAATAACAAGATTATGGTATGAAGTCCAATTGTGATGGACTTCATTCTTTTTCAACAATAAAGTGATTCAAGGAAATTCCAGTATAATTGGAGTGGAAAATTTCATCTGCATCCAGAAAAAGAATTATGGAGATTGAATGCAGATCAAACATTTTGCAAATTTAACTTTTTAATGATTTTTTTTTTCTTTCTCATGTTTTTTTTTTTTTTTCTTTTTGTCTTGATTTTTCATTCACAAAATGACTAATATGGAAATAGGTTTAAAATGATTGTACATGTATAACCTATATCAAACTGCTGTCTTGGGGAGAGGGGAAATAAAGAAGGGAGGGAGAAAAAAATTAGAACACAAAATCTCACCAAATTGAATATTGATACAGCCTTGGAGTCAGGAGGATCTGAGTTCAAATATGACCTCAGACAATTAACACTTCCAAGTCACTTAACCCCAATTGCTTCATAAAAAATGTAATTAAAAATTGAATGTTGAAAACAATTTTTACCTATAGTTGGAAAAATAAAACACTATTGAATCAGAAAAAAAAAAAAGGTAAGTGCTATTATTATCCTCATTTTTCAAACGAAGAAATTAAAGCAGACAGAGATGTGTAAAAGGTCCCACAAGCTAGTAAGATTGGATTTGAATGCTTATCCTTTTAATCCCAGGCCTAGCATTCTATCCATTGTGTCACCAATTTCTGCAACAGTATTAAACAAGCAATAGTACTAAACAAAATAAACACTAAAATTCAGTTCTCCTGTAAAATTGAGGAACTATTTTTAAACAACATAATTTCCTTTGATAATTTCAATAAAATTTTCATAGTGATAGTTTTTCCTTTTCTTTTGTATGTATTTTTTATCTTTCGAATTTTTCTATAGCAAAGATTAAAGGAATGAGTAATTCATTTTTAATTCAGTTTTTGATACTATATAAATTCAAATATTTGAATCTATGATAGAATTAGTGATTCTTTATTTTTATGTTGTATTGAATCAAAATTTTTATCTGAGAATCTGAAATTATTATAATTTAAAAAACAAGACTTCTCTTTTGGTAGCAACATTTAATGGATATTGAGCTGGCCTCAGTCATTACCCCCACTCTGCCCCACCTCCCACCCATTTGCATTTCTGGCACTCCAGGATTTTCTTTACAATGTTCCCAGAAACGTCTTCATTCTAAAAGATCACTGACTCATTGGAAGTACTCTTTGTTCCTCTATATATGATTGGCTTGTTCTTCAGGGTTCTTCATTTCAACATCAGCCATGTCTTCATTTTATCCAGTGTACACTTCTCACTTTCTCAAACATTCTCCTTATTGCTCTCAAATGCACTTGAGGTTTTTTTGACCTCTTTCCCCTTTGGGCTTCCTTTTGTGTATTGTCTTTATCCCATTAGAATATAAGTTCTTTAAGAGCAGGGGTTGTCTTTCCTTCTCGGTATATTTATATTCTTGATATTCAGTCCAGTGCCTGGCATATAGTAATCACTTAAATAAGTGCATGCTAACTTGACTTAAGGAAAACTTGTATTTAAGTTTCATTTTTGAATCCTACTATATTTGTGACTAGGAACAGGTAGGTCACTTAATCTCTCAGTGCCCTAGACAGCTTTCTACAAATGTGAAGTTTCAGAGTGGTTGCTGATCTACATTGTTGAGAAAATGTCCTCAAAACAGTCTTCTGATATATACATGAAATCACAAATTAGAAGGTGTGGTATGAGGGAAAAGTTTTGTTTACTAGATTAATGTGTTTAATTTTAATGATGATCTTAAAAAAATCTTTTTTGATGAAGATCTTGAAAATTTAATGAAGAGCTTGAAAAGGAAAGCATTAATATAGACTTGTGGTTAAATCTAGTGCTATGTATTCCAAGGTTCTCTTCTTTCCTTCCCTTCCTTATCTCCACTGTATAGTTCACTAGTTATTAGCAAATACTATCTCAAAACTTAATAGAAATTAACTTATCTTCATGCATAAAACCCATTTTTAAAAGTAGAGAAACCAGATAACCAATTCTAATCAACCACTCAGTCACTCCCACTTATCCCTAATATGTTTATCAGATAAGAAGACTTCCATTAAAAAAAGTAGAAATAAGGTATAAATAGGATTGAGATAACTCTCTGAGCTCAATCAATCCAAGACTTGTGAGTTTGGTATGAAATAGCAAACCAATTCAGAAACCAAGAAAAAAAATAAGATCATCTGCCAGCATAAAGGAAAGCCATCACAGCCAAGTTTCCAGTTTATTCAATGTATTTTTGTGATACTGAGTTGTTTAAAAATTTTATTTTTCATCTTGATAATTTGAGTATTACATATTTTTATAAATGTTCATCTTTTTCCTTTGAATTTTCATTTTGCTGGTATAAGTTGTGTATAGTAGTTACTAACAATAATCTTTATTTTATCTCTACTGTGTATTCTTCTTGTTCATTTTTATTTGAGTAATTTGCCCTTTATTTTTCACCCTGCCCTTTCTTTTTCAACCAGGGTAATAAGGCTGAAAAATTGTTACTTTTTAATTTAAAATCAGCTTTGAAGTTTATTTTTTCCTCCCATAATTAGTAAAAATTTCTTCTTTTGTTCTTGTCTGAGTTGTTTATTTACTTTTTAGTTTTTATATTTCATATTCAATTCATTGATTCTCTCTATACAGTTGTTTATGATTCAGTTGTTAATGATTCTCTTTCTTTGTCATTATTAATAAGTTTTTAGAGATAATATTTTTCTTCCCTACTATGAATTAGCTCCATCCCACTAATTTTAGCCTATTGTCTCATTATTGTCACTTCTTATAATATATTCATTTTTCCTATTCTTTGCTTTTTGATCTGTTAAGTATACAGCATGATGTTACTCAGAATCCCTTTATTCACAATCTTTTACTCATTTCCTTTCCTAATTATTTTTCCTGTGTTATGGTCTGTAAAAGATGTATTTATTATCTCTGTCTTTGGATGCTAATTCATTAATTTTAATGCCTAGCATATGGTCAATTTGTAAAAGTACAAAAGACATGTATGCTTTAGTATTTACATTAAAAAAGATGTGTTTTCAATTACATTTTCTGACAATCTCTATTACTATATGTTTATCCTTTGAATTTATTCAGCTTATTATTTTGAGTTTATTTATGCAATAATTAAGAATATTAAAGACTGATGTTTTATTAGCAATATTTTATTTGAAAATTAGCTTATATTCTCTAAGAATATAGAAACTTTGGCATTTGGTCCATAGATTTAATAATTACATGTTTTCTTCATTGATCATAGTGCTTTTAAAAAATGTTATATAATTTCCTTGATTCATTATCTCAATTTTTGTTGGTTTTTTTTTTTTTGACCTGTGATTTTCTTAACATAGGCATATAAATGTTTATTTTTTATTTTATCACACATTATGATTTTATCATTGCCTGAAAAATACATTTTGTTCCAGCTTATCATTTTCCCTCTTTAAATAACTATTTGTTTTAAATGTATATTTTGTGTGCAATTACAATTACTCTTTTTTTTTTTTTTAATCTGGGGGCATTTTATCAATTTATATGTAGGGTTATAATTGACTTCTTTATGTTTTCTCCCATTGATTTGTTTTATATTATTCCTTTCTCCTTTAAGATAGCTCTTAATTATTATAGTTCATTTGGTATAACTAAGATGATCTATGTCTTCTCCCACTATCCCTATATCCTACTTAGCACACACATAATTTCTGTTTATATTGCTAAAATCTATGCTCAAATTCCTTGAGTTTATTCTTGTTGTGATACTCTAAATTTTAATCTTCTATTCATAGATCTTATTACTTAAATATTCTTTCTTTCTTCACTCTGTGAGCCTTGTCTGAAATAGAGTTTCTGGGAGGTGAGAACTTTGTTCTTTCTTTGGTTGGACCATATCTTTTCTCTAAGTAAATATTTATATATATCAAGAAACAAATATGCAAACGTTTACCTTTATTTTGTTCTTGCTTTTGTCTTTTTTTCCCATTTTTTTTCTCTGCTCCTCTCACAAGATAACTCTAATCAAATCCTTGGAATATTACATATTCCCTATGAAGGAATTGTTAGCTAATGAATGTAGAAAATTTTATTTGTGGCTTTCCATATGTTGATAAACATATTAAGATACTTTAAATTCTTGGACTCAAATTGTAGCATGTCTGAGCCTATTTCTCTCATATCATTTGGCAATACTAATATAAATCCTTTGAAAATAGTCTATTTTTTTTTTTTACCTTTACATGTTCAGTGATTAGGACAGTGCCTGACACACAGCAAGTGCGCAAATAAAGTTTAGTGAGTTGAATTGAATAAATTATATGTGAGATATGAGAGGAAGAGATGACATGTGATTCAAATTTTAGATGAGTAAGAATTCAATTTTCAGAAAGTGAGTAAATGTGGGTAAATATTAATACAATTTCCAGCAATGTTAGACTCATTTGACACCACATCTATCAATTTAAATATATTGATAGGTGAACAGTCAATAATAATTAATAAAAAAGAACATAATTATTCAATGAGAATAATTTCCATCACTTTCAATGTTAAAGTTATAAACTACAAAAGTATTTTCATCACTATAATAGTATATTTAAGTATGCAAAGTATGATTTGAAACTAGAGGACTATCCATGATAGAACAAATAGGAATGTAGGGATTTCTTTGGTTGTTGTTCAGTCACTTTTCAGTTGTGTTTGACTCTTTGTTGTTTTTAAAAATTATTTACTATTTTATTTCCCTGGATCATATGTAAAAACAATTTTTAATATTCATTTTTAGATTTTTGAGTTCCAAATTCTCTTCTACCTTCCCCCATTGAGAAGGCAAGCAATTGATATAGGTTATACATGTATAGTGATGCAAAATGTATTCCTGCATTAGATATATTGTAAAAGAAAATACACATCTGACTCTTTGTGACCCCAATTGAGATCTTCTTGGCAAATATCCAGCTCATTTCATAGTTGAGCAACAGAGGCAAACAAGATTAAATGACTTGCCTGCCATCATACAATTGGTGTTGATGATTCTGGTTCCAAGACTGGCACTCTATCTACTGTGCCACCTAGCTATCCAAGCAAATATAACTGATTTCCCCCTGGTTAATACGGCATAGAAGGTTATTTTGCCAGTATATAGTGATCTTAGGGACTTGGGGGTGTTTGCTGGATGTAGTTATGGATCTGGCTAACAAAAAAAAAAAAAGATGAAAAATGTATTGGGAAGTCTAAGAAATGTGTCTGTCTTGGGGGAAACATATTGAAAACAGTCCCTTTGAGAAAGAAGAAATATCAGCAACTAAAGATAGCTCAAACAATATAGTTCAACAAAAAAGAAATCTAGGGGCAGATAACAGGAGCACTTCTAAGCAGTAGCAGCAAGCAGCAACTTTGGGACAGAGAGAAGAGCAACCACAAAAGTTTCCCAAGCTAGTTGCAGGGAAACTAACATGTTCTCAGTAGGAAGACAACTGTAGGAGCTAATCCAGGACTGTGTTTAAGCATGGAAATACATAAGAAATGGTCACTCTTTGTATATATTTGGAAACATCACAGAAAAGGTTCAAAAAATTAAAGCTGGACAAAACTAATAGGAATTCTTAGAAGAATTAAATCAAGAGATTTAAAGGACCAAAAAATTGTAGACTAAAAGCAGTAGAGAAAAAAAAAAAGAGGGCAAATGAGAATTAAGAAAGTTATGAAAAAATAATAATTTCATAGAAGAGGTTCAAAGTATTGGTGAAGAAAACCACTCAAAAAATTAGAATTAATTAAATATTTCTCCATAAAGTATCAAGAATAATAAAAAATCACAAGAAAGAAAGAAAGAAAAGAATATGTGTAATATCAAACAGAAAAAAACAATTGACTTGGAAAGCATATTGAGGAGATATAATTTAAGAATTATAGGATTACCTAAAAGCCATGAACACACAAAAAAGAGCCTAGAAATAATATTTCAAAAAATTATAAAGGAAAACTTCCTAGACATCTTAGAACCAGAAGGCAAAGCCAAAATTGAAAAAATCCATTGGTTACCTCCTGAAATTTCAAAATGAAAATTCTCAGGATTATTGAAATCAAAATTCAGAGTTCCTACATCAAATAGATAATACTTTAAGCATCCACAAAGAATTCAAGGATTTTAATTATCATTAGAAGCACTCACAACACTCATGATTTAATATTCCAGAGATAAAGAACTAGAGTTATAACCAAGAATAACTTACCCAGCAAAACTGGATATAATCCCTGCCATAAAGAAATAGATATCCAATAAAATTAAGAATTTTTGAGCATTTCTTTTGAAATGACAAGAACTGAATTGAAAACATTCACAAACAAGGCTCAAGAGAAATATTAAAAAGGTAAACTTGAGAAAGAAATCATAAAGAATTAAGTAAAAATAAGCTATTTAAATTCTTATATAGGTAGGGGATAACATGTAAACCCCAAGAACTTTATCATGAACAGAGTTGGAGTTCAGTTAGAAATAGGACTGGTTGGGATTCGATTATAACAAAATTAACTAAAAAGACAAAAGGAAGAATAGGGAAATAGCTATGTACTGAGAGAGAAAGTAAGAGAAAAAAATTTTTAAAAAGAATGATTTCACATAAATAGGGAATATAAGGAAGAGTTTATAAAAAAAAATTTAAAATGGAAAGAGCAGTGAGGGGGCTAGTAATCAACACATGAACTTCACTCTCATATGAACTAGTTCAAGATTGGAAGAATACAACATACAGACAGTTGGGTACAGAAATTAATCTTGACCAACAGGAAAATAGAATGGGAAGTCTTTATACATAAAAAGTATGGGTGAATAAGAGAGAGGATGGATCAAGGGAAGCAGTGGTCAAATTTTTGAGGAGGGCACAGGGTAAAACAGAGAAGGATAAGTACAAGAAAATAGAATATAGAGAAGTAGTTATTAATCAAAACTGATAATGAGTGGGATGAACTCATCCACAAAAACATAAAGGAACAGCAGCATGAAATGAGAATCTAACAATATACTGTTTACAAGAAGAAAGATATACATAGAGTTAAGGGGCTGGACCAGAATCGATTATGCTTCAGCTGTTTATTTTTTAAAAGGTGGGTGTAGCAATTACGATCTCAGACAAAGCAAAATGAAAAATAAACCTTATTAAAAGAGAAGATCAGGAACAATATATTTTGGTGAAATATGAAAATATTGTATAGGTATTCACTAAATGGCATAATATTCAAGTTCTTAAAGGAAATGTTATGTTAAATAAGTTAAAGGAAGAAATTATACAGTAAAAATATACTAGTAAATATTTGAACTTACCACTCTCAGATCTAGGTAAATCTAACCCTCAAATAAAAAGAAAGAATTTAAAAAGACTATAATGGAATTTTAGAAAAGTTAGATGCATTAATACACATCAAACTCTTCATTATTACATTATATTTCCACAAAAATTTTTGATATATTAGAGAATTTTAAAACTTTCAGACAAATACAGAAAATCAAAAATATCAAGTGTATCTTTTTTTCTGACTATAATGCAATACAAGCTACATTCAATAGGAAGCTTAGAAGTATAGTTTAAAAATTAATCTGAAACTATATTAGTCCAGAAAAATGAGTGAATCAAACAACAAATAATGAAAACAATTTCATTAAAGATGACAATGAACAACAACAATGAAAAATTTTAAAGATGACAATGAGCAAACTTTTAAAAATGCATAACATTGTCAAAACAATACATAGGGAAATTTGATATCTCTCAACATTTATATAAATAAAATGGAGAAAAAGTATTTAATTTTTAAAAAATATAAAAATAATAAATTAAAAATCCCTGAACAAAAACCAAATTGAAAGTCTTAAAAATAGGTGAGATTTGCAATAGTGAAAATAAAAAAGCAATGATTATTGAGCTAATAGATAAAATGACTATTGAGCTAATAAATAATTAACAAAAAGAAAATATATAAACTATTGAGCAATTTGATTTTTTAAAAAAGATGAAAACTGTTACCATTATCAAACAACTTTAAAAAGATGTTTGAGAAACAAATTAAGAGGAAATAAAAACAATTATTAAAAATAATATCGTCTAAGTATATGACAATAACACTGACATTTTATGCTGAATGGATATTTACAAAATTGCTCAGATTAATAGAAAAAATAGATTAATCTTATTTTGGAAAAAGAAATTGAATATGTGATCAGTGAATTCCCTAAGGGAGAAAAAACCCCCACCAAGACCAGATGGATTTAGAAGGGAATTCTATAATTTTATTTAAACATTTAAAGTTAATTTAAATATTACATAAAATATTTGAAAAATAAATACAGAAAAAGCTATATTAAATTCCTTCTCTGATACAAATATAGTTTTGATGCCTAAATCAAACTTCAGCAGAGAGAAATATATATATATATATATATACCTATTTTCCTAATGAATATTCATATATAAATTTAAAATAAAATATTATCAAAGAGATTATTACAACAATACATTACAAAGAATACATACTATGACCAGGCTTACAGGATTAGATTAATACCAAAAAATGTATAAATATAATTGTCCATACCAATAACAATAATAACAAAAACAGTCATATGGTTATTTCAACAACTGTAAAAAAAGCTTTTAAAAGAATACAACATCTATTCCTGTTAAAAATATATTTAGAAGGAGGACCCAAGATGGTGGAGAAAAGGCTGGGACTTACCTGAGCTCTCCCACAAAATAACAACAATAAATAAATTTTAGAGCATGTGAACCCATAAAAAGAAAGAGTGAAACAATTTTCCAGACAAAGACAACTTATAAGACCAGTAGAAAAGATTTCTTGCACCAAGGTGGGAGTGCATCACAATCCTGCAGAAGCTACACCAACACAGCCTAGCCCCAACAAACCAGGAGTTGACCTTGGGACCTCTGAATCAGTGTTAGCACTGGTAGTTTCCAGACCTCTCAGTCCACAGACACTGAAGACAATTTGGAAGTTCAGCAGGAAAAGTTTGTCTCACTAGGGGGAGCAAACCAGGACCAGACCTTGGAAATTGTAACGTGCTGTTGTCTCCAGAGACTGCCAATTGCTCTCTGTTCTAGAGGAGAGACGCCTCAAGTCTGGCCTAGAGCAAAGATTCTTCTTTCCTCCAGAGAGCCGCCTCAAGTCTGGTCCAGACCAGAGACCCTCTATCTTTTGAGTGCCTCCCTCTTTTATCCTCCCAGAGAATGGGTGTGGGATAATGCAAGGGCTTCTGGGAAAAATTACTTCAACCAATGAACTTGCTCCTCCTAAACATGTAAGCTCCTCCCCAGGAATTCATAAGTAAAACTCCCAGTAAAGGCCGAAACTAGAGAATTGTTAAGTACCAACTTAGCACTTAGTAAGAACCTAATATCTCATTATCTCATTAGCACTTAGTAAGAACCTAAGATCTCCCCCTTTCTTTTGATTTCCTTTCTTTTGATTTAGAACATAGGATGCAAGCTCCTCCCCAGGAATTCACAAGTAAAACTCCCAGTAAAGACTGGAACTAGAGAATTGTTAAGTACCGACTTAGCACTTAATAAAAACCTAATAGGAAATAAATGAATCAGCAGTGGTAGTGACAGCAGAAATAGCAATGATGGCTGTGATTTCAGATGTCTCAGCCCACAGACAGTAAGGGAATCAAAGAGCTGATCAGTAGGAGATTAGGGAGGAATCTTGCTAGCCCTGAGGCAGGACTCTTGTTACTTTGCCCATACTCAGATGGTAAATCACAGTCCCAGCCTGAGGAGGAGCACTAGCACACTAGAACTTCCAGCCACTATGGAATGGGGACCCTCCTCATAGTTCCAGGCAGAAAGGAGTCAGGTTACTTGTAGATAAGCCTGTAGTCCAGGAAAGCAATAAGAACACTTTTCCTTGGATCATTACCATCTTGGAAAAACTGCAAAATTACAGACCACTAGAAAGATTTCTAAAAACAACTGCACAAAATGGTAGATAGCACTACATGCTCTGCAAACAGAGCCCCATTTTAACAAAGAGTTAAAAGCCAAGTAATAAGCTAGGAAAATGAGCAACCAACAGAAAAGATTCTAATCATGGAAAGTTGCTATGATGCAAAGGAAAATCAAAACACACTCAGAAGATAACAAAGTCAAAGCTATATTTGACTGTAAGCCTCTAAGAAAAACAAGAACTGGTCTCAGGCCATAGAAGAGTTCAGAAGAAATTTTGAAAATCAAGTAAGAGAGATGAAGGAAAAATTGTGAAGAGAAATGAGATTAATGTAAATGTAACTACAAAAGAGCTAAGTAGATCTAATTCCTTAAGAAACAAAATTTGCCAAATGCAAAAGGAGTTATAAAAGATTGTAATGTTCGTGTTAGCTCTCTGGAGATCTTCCAAATGGGCCTTGGTTTAAGCAGAATAATCACGCCAAGAATAGTCAGGAATAAAGTCCAAAGTCTTTATTATCTCCTTCACAGTCTGTCTCCTTTGCCTGGGGCTGGGCTAGCTTTCTAGGAGACCTTCATATGGGTCTTAGTCTTAGTGAAGGAATGCAGGAGGCAGGAGAGCTACCAGGATAGTGGGAGATGGAATGTCTCTCTTTAGTCCTTGTTGGCTTTTATATAACTCATTGTAATTACATCATTATAGAATACTGATTATGTGTGAAATTAGAGAACCATTACATCACTATGCTAAGTACTAAGTAAATATATAAACTAGATAATCATTGTCTCATCAATTCCTTTAATTTAATACCTTGTTTCAAGCATACTTCTCCAGAGTTCTAGCTCTCTACAAAAGATTACTGAGAAAATTAAGTACTTAAAAATTAGAGTTGAGCAAATGGAAGCTAAGAACTTTATAAGAAACATTAAAACAAAACTAAAAGATGAAAAAAATAGAAAATGTGAAATATCTCACTGGAAAAACAACCTAGAAAATATTTTCAGAAGTAATTTTTAAATTGTTGATCTACCTGAAAACCATGATCAGAAAGAGAGCCCAAATATCATCTTTCAAGAGATTATCAAAGAAAACAATTTTAATATTCTAGAATCAGATGGTAAATTGGAAATTGAATGAATTCACCAATATCTTCCTGAAAAAGATCTCAAGAAAACTCCAAGGATGTTATAGCCAAATTTCACAAGTCCCAGGTCAAAGAGGAATTATTGCAAGCATCCAAAAACAAACAATTCAAGTGTAGTGGAGCCACAGAGGTGAGGCTTGCTGAGCCCTTTACAGGGCTACTTTTCTCCTTTAGTTTCCACTTGATCCACCTAACTCTCACCTGTGGCTCCAAGAATGTGTAGGGTGCATCCACACCATGGTAAGTCATTTCAGCAGATAAGCTAAAGCAAGTTGAGGATAACCAAGGAATCTCAAACCCTATGGTGAGAAAGGGGATATCTATCCCAAACATGTAAAAACTTCCTCAGGAAAATGACTTTATTTTCTCCTTCAAAATCTTGTCTGTTTTCCTGGGCCTGGTTAGCTTTCTTAAAAGCTGATCTTTCTCCTTGGTTCCGAGAGCTTCCTCCAAATGTCTCCAAACCCAAAGACTTGTCCTTTAGCCTCCAGCCAGCTTCAGCCTATTGTCCTCCCAATGTCTCCAGCCAGCACAAAGGTGGAAGTTGGAATGAATTTGATTCCTCCTCCTAGAGAGTGGGCTTGTGGGTTTCTGACTTGTGAATCTCCCGGAAGTGCAAGAGTAGGCTTGTCTTTTAGTGGGCTTGTGAACTCCTCCTTATATATGTTCTCTAAATGTGTGAAGTCTAATGTATAAAATCCTTTAAAGATATGAACACCTTTAAAGGTGTGAACTAAGTATATAAGCATTAGTACCTTGTTTCAAGTTCTGGCCCATAACAAGAACTCTACAATATATTGATTACAGGAAACACATTTAAAACAGGGAGATACATACAGAGTAAAGGTTAAAAGGCTGGAGCAGAATCTACTATGCTTCAGGTGAAGTCAAAAGAGTAGGGGTAGCCATCCTTATCTCAGATCAAGAAAAGCAAAAATTGATCTAATTAAAAGAGTAAGGAAGGAAACTAGCATAGACACTATGCACTAAGTGGTATAGCATCTAACTTCCTAAAGGAGAAAGAAATTAAGAGAGTTGCAAGAACAGACAGCAAAACTACAATAGTGGGAGTTCTCAACCTTGCACTTTCAGAATTAGATAAATCAAACCACAAAACAAATAAGAAAGAAATTAAAGAGGTAAATAGAATATTAGAAAAATTAGGTATGATAGATCTTTGGAGAAAACTGAATGGTGACAGAAAGGTTTATACTTTCTTCTCAGCAGTTCATGGAATCTTTACAAAAATTGACTATATTAGGAAATAAAGACATCAAACTTAAATGCAGAAAGGCAGAAATAATAAATTCTTTCTTTTTAGATCACAATGCAATAAAAACTACATTTAACAAAAAGTTAGGGGTAAATAGTCCAAACAGTAATTGGAAACTAAATAATCTCATCTTAAAGAATGATTGGATGAAACAGCAAATTATAAACACAATTAATAATTTCACTCAAGATAATGACAATGATGAGACATCATACCAAAATTTGTGGGATGCAGCCAAAGCGGTAATAAGGGGAAATTTTGTTATCTTTGGAGACTTACTTGAAAAAAAATAGAGAAAGAAAAGATCAATGAATTGGGCTTGCAACTTAAAAAGATAGAAAAAGATCTAATTAAAAAACCCCAATCAAACACTAAACTTGAAATTCTAAAATTAAAAGAATATTGATGTTGAAAGTAACAAAAATATTGAATTAATAAATAAAACTAAAAGTTGATTTTATGAAAAAAAACAACAATAAAATAGATAAGCCTCTGGTAAATCTGGTTAGAAAAAGGAATGAGGAAAATCAAATTGTTTGTCTTAAAAGTGAAAAGGGAGAACTTTCCACCAAGGAAGAGGAAATTAGAGCAATAATAAGGAGTTACTTTGCCCAACTTTATGCCAATAAATCTGATAACCTAAGTGCAATGGATGACTACCTCCAAAAATATAGGCTTCCCAGATTAACAGAGGAGGAAGTAAATTGCTTAAGTAGTCCCATTTCAGAAAAAAAGAAATAACAACAAACTATTAGTCAACTCTCTAAGAAAAAATCCAAAGGACCAGATGGATTTACATGTGAATTCTACCAAACATTTAAAGAACAATTAGCCCCAATGCTATATAAACTATTTGAAAAAATAGGGAATGAGGGACTCCTATCAAATTCCTTTTATGATACAGACATAATACCTAAACCAGGTAGGTTGAAAACAGAGAAAGAAAACTATAGACCAATCTCCTAATGAATGCTGATGCTAACATCTTAAATAAGATATTAGCAAAAAGACTACAGAAAATCATCCCCAGCATAATACACCATGATCAAGTAGGATTTATACCACGAATGCAGGGCTGGTTCTATATTAGGAAAAGTATTAGTATAATTGATCATATTAATAATCAAATTAACAAAAACCACATGATTACCTCAATAGATGCAGAAAAAGCATTTGATAAAATCCAACATCCATTCCTATTAAAAACACTTGAAAGTATAGGAATAAATTGATTTTCCTTAAAATAATCAGTAGCATCTATTTAAAACCATCAGTAAGCATCATATGTAATGGAGATAAACTGGAACCATTCCTAATAAGATCAAGAGTGTAACAAAGTTGCCCACAATCACCATTCTATTCAATATTGTATTAGATATGCTAGCTTTAGCAATAGGAGTTGAAAAAGAGATTAAAGAAATTAAAGTAGCTAATGAGGAAACCAAATTATCAATTTTGCAAATGATATGATGGTATACTTAGAGAACCCCAGAAATTCTACTAAAATGCTATCAGAAATAATTAATAACTTTAGCAAAGTTGCAGGATACAAAATAAGTCCACGTAAATCCTCAGCATTTTTATACATCACCAACAAAATCCAACAGCAAGAGATATAAAAAGAAATTCCATTCAAAATAACTGTTGATAGCATAAAATATTTGGGAATATTTGGGAAAGTCAGGAATTATATGAGCAAAATTACAAAACACTTTCCACAAAATAAAGCTCTTGAATAGGCTGAGCAAGTATAATTAAGATGACAATACTCCCTAAACTAATCTATTTATTTAGTTCCATACCAATCAAACTCCGGAGTAACTATTTTAATGACCTAGAAAAAGTAACAACAAAATTCATATGGAAGAACAAAAGGTTGAGAATTTAAAAGGAATTAATGAAAAGAAAATCAAATTAAGGTGGCCTAGCTGTACCAGATCTAAAATTATATTATAAAGCACCAGTTACCAAAACCATTTGGTATTGGCTAAGAAATAGATTAGTTGATCAATGGAATAGGTTAGATTCACAAGACAAAATAGTCAATAACTATAGCAATCTAGTGTTTGACAAACCCAGAGATCTTAACTTTTGGGATAAGAATTCACTATTTGACAAGAACTGCTGGGAAAACTGGAAATTAGTGTGGCAGAAATTAGGCATAGACCCACACTTAACACCAGATACCAAGATAAGATCAAAATGGGTCCATCATTCAGGCATAAAGAACGAGATCATAAACAAATTAGAGGAACATAGAATAGTTTACCTCTCAGATTTGTGGAGGAGGAAGGACTTTATGACCAAAGAAAAACTAGAGATCATTATTGATCACAAAATAGAAAATTTTGATTATATCAAATAAAAAATCTTTGTACAAACAATAATAATGCAAACAAAATTAGAAGGGAAACAACAAACTGGGAAAACATTTTTACAGTTAAAGGTTCTGATAAAGGCCTCATTTCCAAAATATAGAGAATTGACTCTAATTTATAAGAAATTAAGCTATTTTCCAATTGATAAATGGCCAAAGGGTATAAACAGACAATTTTCAGATGATGAAATTGATGAAATTTCTACTTATATGAAAGTGTTCCAAATCACTATTGATCAGAGAAATGCAAATTAAGACAACTCTGAGATACCACTACACACCTGTCAGATTGGCTAAGACAACAGGAAAAAATAATGATGAATGTTGAAGGGGATGCAGAAAAACTGGAACATTGATGCATTGCTGGTGGAGTTGTTAATGAATCCAGCCATTCTGGAGAGCAATTTGGAATTATGCCCCAAAAGTTATCAAACTGTGCCTACCCTTTGATCCAACAGTGCTACTACTGAGATTATATCCCAAAGAAATACTAAAGAAGGAAAAGGGACCTATATGTGCCAAAATGTTTGTGACAGACCTTTTTGTAGTGGCTAGAAACTGGAAAATGAATGGATGCCCATTAACTGGTGAATGGTTGGGTAAATTGTGATATATAAATGTTATGAAATATTATTGTTCTGTAAGAAATGACCAGCAGAATGAATACAGAGAGGCTTGAAGAGACATGAACTATTGCTAAGTGAAATGAGCAGTACCAGGAGATCATTATGCACTTCAACAATGATACTGGATGAAGATGTAATCTGACAGAAGTGGATATCTTCTACAGAGAAAAGAACTAATTCAGTTCCAATTGATCAATGATGGACAGAATCAGGCACATCCAGAAAAGGAACACTTGTAAATGAATGTAAACTGTTTGTACTTTTGTTTTTCTTCCCAGGTAATTTTTACCTTCTAAATCCTATTCTCCCTGTGCAACAAGAGAACTGTTCAGTTCTGCATACATATATTGTATCTAGGATATACTATAACATAATTAACATGTATAAGACTGTTTGCCATCTAGGGGAGGGAGTGGAGGGAGGGAAGTGAAAGTCAGAACAGAAGTGAGTGCAAGGGATAATGTAAAAATCCCCCAAGCATAGGTTCTGTCAATAAAAAGTTATAATTTAAAAAAAAAAAGAACAGAAAAGAAATAATCCACACCTTCAGCAAAGTTGCAGAATACAAAATAAACCCACGTTAAGTCATCAACATTCTTATATATCACTAACAAAATCCAACAGTTAGAGTTACAAAGAGAAATTCCATTTAAAGTAACTATTTATAAAATATTTAGGAATCTATCTACCAAAGGAAAGTCAGGAATTGTATGAGTAAAACTACAAAACATTTTCCACACAAATAAAGTCAGATCTAACCAATTGGAAAAATATTAAATGCTCTTGGATAGGGTGAGCAAATATAATAAAATTGATAATACTACCTAAACTAATCTATTTATTTAGCACTATACTAATCAGATTTCCAAAAAACTATTTTAATGACCTAGAAAAAATAACAACAAAATTTATATGGAAAAATGTAAGGATGCGGTTCCCACAAAACAAGAGAAGGGAATTATAAGAGCCCTTTAAATGGACAGTGCCACAGTGCATCGGGAGATTTGAGTCCCCCAGGAAGTAATTTCTGTGGATATTAGGACTGTCTTGTAGGTGGGATCTTGGCCACATTGAGATAGCTTAGTAATGGGTGACTCTCTCGCTGATTGGCCCTATATAAGCCCACTGCAGGCAGCAGTCGCTCTCTTTAACCTGGCGCTCTTTACCCTGGCTCCCTAGCCTGGGTGGCCAAGCCAAGATGGGTAGCCAAAAGAGGTAAGGAGTTTTGTAGTGAACACGTGGGTCTTCTGACCAGGTGTTCACTCGGGAATCAACAAGTCAGGGCATCAAGTTAGGGCATTATGTGAGTAGGTATAATAAAGGCTTTTAAGATTACACATGGCTGTTCTTGAGTGCGCTACCAGTTATTAAGCTATAGATTCAAGAGATTGTGGCCAGAGACCTTTGAAGGGCTCAGAGGAGGCAAGCTGGGTAGAGTTGACACTGCAAAGGTCAGTGGTTAAAGGTACTCTGTTGAGCCTAGGGCAGACTTGTAATTGTAACTGCCAGGAGGGCACATTACAAATGGCGCCCAACATGGAGCATCAGTAATTATCAGGTTTTGAAAATATTTAATATTCAGAATTAAGATACTGAAATATCCAGTAGAAATGCCACTTAGGAGGGAAAGAAAAGAGGCAATATGGATCCAGGTAACTCTGGGATCAAGCTCAAGGATACAGCTGAACATAATGCTTATATAAAGAGGTTAAAGAGCCAGATGGAAGATCTTTTAAGAAAGATCACCACTGAAGAACAGTAGGAAACTTGTAATCAAGCTCCAAGAAGGCTATCCCCACACCCATTAAATATAGCTTGGAGAGGGAGCAACCTAGAGCTAATGCGTATGTATGACAGTATAGAGTACAAAATGCGACAGCAAGAGTTGCTGGAATTGCAGGTTAAACTACAGATTGAGATAGAGAAAGAAGAAAAAGCTAGGTTACTACAGATAGAACAGGAAGAGTTCAAACCAGTGGCTGAAGCTAAGGAGGGAAATAAACGAATCACATGGATTTCAGTTGGAGAAATTCTTCTTAGCATTTTGTTGGTTTACCTTGTGCATTATTGTTTTAAGGAATTTATTGATTACTCTTTCATTGAGAAGAAGTTTAGTTCTTTGGGCCTAGGGCAGACTAGTAATTGTAACTGCCAGGAGGGCACAGTACAGAAAAACAAAAGGTCAAGAATTTCAAGGAAATAAATGAAAAAAATAAAATAAAATGAAGGTGGCCTAGCTGTACCAGATCTAAAATTATATTATAAAGCAGCAGTTACTAAAACCATTTGGTGTTGGCTAAGAAATAGACTATTTGATCAGTGGAATAGATTAGATTCAAAGGACAAAACAGTCAACAACTTTAATAATCTAGTGTTTGAGAAACCCAAAGACCCCAGCTTTTGGGATAAAAATTCACTGTTTGACAAAAATTTCTGGGAAAATTAGAAATTAGAATGGCAGAAACTATGCATTGACCCACACTTAACACCATACACCAAGATAAGGTCAAAATGGGTTCATGATTTAGGCATAAAGAATGATATTATAAATAAATTAGAAGAACAGAGGATAGTTTACTCCTCAGACCTGTGGAAGAGGAAAAAATTTATGACCAAAGAAGAACTATTATTGACAACAAAATAGAAAATTTTGATTATATCAAATTGAAAACGTTTTGTACAAACACCACTAATGCAGACAAGATTAGAAGGGAAGCAATAAATTGTAAAAACATTTTTACAGTCAAAGGTTCTGATAAAGGCCTCATTTCCAAAATATATAGAGAATTGACTCTAAATAAGAAATCAAACCATTCTCCAATTGACAAATAGTCAAAGGATATGAACAATCAATTCTCAAATGAAGAAATTGAAACTATTTCTAGCCATATGAAAAGATGTGCCAAGTCATTATTAATCAAATAAATTCAAATTATGACAACTCTGAGATATCACTACCCACCTGTCAAATTGGCTAGAATGACAAGGAAAGATAATGCAGAATGTTGGAGAGGATGTGGGAAAACTGGGACATACATTGTTGGTGGAATTGTGAATACATCCAACCATTCTGGAGAACGATTTGGAACTATGCTCAAAAAGTTATCAAACTATGCATATCCTTTGATCCAGCAATGTTACTACTGGGCTTATATCCCAAAGAGATTTTAAAGAAGGGAAAGGGATCTATATGTCCAAGAATGTTTTTGGCAGCCCTCTTTTTAGTGGCCAGAAACTGGAAACGGAGTGGATGCCCATCAGTTGGAGAATGGCTGAATAAATTGTAGTATATAAATATTATTGAATATCATTGTTCTGTAAGAAATGACCAACAGGATCATTTCAGAAAGGCCTGGAGAGACTTACATGAACTGATGCTGAGTGAAATGAGCAGGACCAGGAGATCATTATATACTTCAGCAACAATACTGTATGATGATTAAGTCTGATGGATGTGGCCCTCTTCAACAATGAGATGAACCAAATCAGTTCCAATAGAGCAGTAATGAATTGAACCAGCTACACTCAGCAAAAGAACTCTGGGAGATGAGTATGAACCACTACACAGATTCCCAATCCCTCTATTTTTGTCTGTCTACATTTTTTATTTCCTTCACGGGCTAATCGTACACTATTTCAAAGTACAATTCTTTTTGTACGGCAAAATAACTGCTTGGACATGTATTCATATATTCTATTTAACTTATACTTTAACATATTTAATATGTATTGGTCAACCTGCTATCTGGGGAAGAGGGTGGGAGGAGAGGTAAAGTTGGAACAAAAGGTTTAGCAAGGGTCAATGCTGAAAAATTATCCATGTATATATCTTGTAAATAAAAAGCTGTAACAAAAAAAGAGAAAATTGAATGGATAAAGAAAGGAATTTATTTTTTTCACAATAGTTCATAGAACTTATACAAAACTTGATCATGCATTAAGGCATAAAAACCTCAATATCAAATGCAGAAAGGCAGAAATAGTAAATGCATTTTTCCCAGATCATGATGCAATGAAAATTAAAAGCAGTTCTCATTGTGTGTATTAACGTTATGTTTTTCAATTTTATTTAATATTTTGGTATTTCCCCAGTTGCATTTAAAGCAAAATTTTTATAGCTTTTTTTTAAAGCTTTGAGTTGTAGAATATCTCCCTTATTCACACTCTAAGCCCCCTTTAAGAAAGCACATATTAAGTTATGCAAAACATTATCATAAAAATCATGTTTTTAAAGAAAACATGAATCTGCCCCCCTCAAGAAAAAAAAAAAAAACTCTCAAAAAAAAAAGTTGTTTTTTGTTTTGTTTTTTTTAAAGAGATGGCATGAAGGGTACAGCATGCTCCAAAATCTAAACAAAAATAAGGGGGAGGGATAGGCAGATGGGGAAGCAAAAGGTGAGGGGAAAAAGACAATGGAGGGATCCTTAGGTGGGGGAAGGTAAGTAACAGCTTGACAAGTTATGGAGCAGAATTTAGAATTAAATTAAATTTAATTTATTTAATTTAAATTAAATAAAGAAGAAATTTACTAATATCATATTTAAGATTTTACCATCAATATTCACTAAGGAAATTGGTCTATAATTTTCTTTCTCAGTTTTCGATCGACCTGGTTTAGGTATCAGTACCATGTCTGTGTCATAAATAGGAGTTTTGGTAGGACTCCTTCATCCCCTATTTTTTCAAATAGTTTATATAACATTTGGGCTAATTGTTCTTTAATATATTTGGTAGAATTCACATGTGTATCCATCTGGCCCTGGGAATTTTTTCCTGGGGAGTTGATTAATAGCTTGTTCTATTTCTTTCTCTGAAATGGAACTATTTAAGCAATTTATCTCCTCCTCTGATTAATCTAGGAAGCCTATATTTTTGCGAGGAAGTCATCCATTTCACTTAAAATTATCAAATTTATTGGCATAAAGTTGGGCACAGTAACTCCTTATTATTTCTCTAATTTCCTCTTCATTGGTGGAAAGATCCCCCTTTTCATTTGTAAGACTAACAATTTGATTTTCCCCTTTCCTTTTTCTGATCAGATTTACCAAAGGTTTATCTATTTTATTGGGTTTTTCATAAAACCAACTCTTGGTTTTATTTATTAATTTAATAGTTTTTTTACTTTCAGTATTATTTATTTCTCCTTTTAATTTTTGTATTTCAAGTTTGATTTTTGGTTGGAGGTTTTTAACTTGGTCTTTTTCTAACTTTTTAAGTTGCAGGCCCAATTCATTAATCTTCTCTTTCTCTATTTTCTTCAAATAAGCCTCTAAAGATATAAAATTTCCCCTTATTACCACTTTAGTTGCATCCCACAGATTTTGTTATGATGTTTCATCGTTGTCATTATCTTGGGTGAAATTATTAATTGTTTCTATAATTTGTTGTTTCACCCAGTCATTCTTTAAGATGAGATTATTCAGTTTCCAATTACTTTTTGGTCTATTTACCCCTAACTTCTTACTAAATGTAGCTTTTATTGCATTGTGATCTGAGAAGAAGGCATTTATTATTTCTGCCTTCCTACATTTAATTTTGAGATCTTTATGTCCTAATATATGGTCAATTTTTGTATAGGCTTCATGAACTGCTGAGAAGAAAGTATATTCCTTTCTATTGCCATTCAGTTTTCTCCAAAGGTCTATCATAACTAGTTTTTCTAATGATCTATGTACTTTTTAAATTTCTTTCTTATTTGTTTTGTGGTTTGATTTGTCTAAATCTGAAAGTGCAAGGTTGAGATCTCCCACTATTATAGTTTTACTGTCTATTTCTTCTTGCAACTCTCTTAACTTTTCCTTTAGAAAGTTATATGCTATACCACTTGGTCCATATATGTTTAGTATTGATATGGCTTCACTGTTTATGCTACCTTTTAGCAGGATATAGTTTCCTTCCTTATCTCTTTTAATTAGATCAACTTCTGCTTTTGCTTGATCTGAGATAAGGATGGCTACTCCTGCTTTTTTGGCTTTACCTGAAGCATAATAGATTCTGCTCCAACCTTTTACCTTTACTCTGTATGTATCTCCCTGCTTTAAGTGTGTTTCCTGTAAACAACATATTGTAGGGTTCTGACTTTTGATCCAGTCTGCTATCTGTCTCTGTTTGATGGGAGAGTTCATCCCATTCACATTTACAGTTAAAATTACTAATTCTGTATTTTCTGCCATCATATTATCCCCAGATTATGCTTTTCCCCTTGACCCCCCCTGAACCCCTTCCCCAATATTTAATTTATAGACCCCACTTGTGACACGCAGCCCTCCCTTTTTTAGTATCCCTCCCCCCTCCTTCCAAGTCCCTTCCCTTATTCCCCTTTTCCTTTCCCTTTTTCCTCTCCCCTCTTTTAATGAGGTGAGAGAGAATTCTCTGAAAAACAAATATGTCAATTATTTACTCTTTGAGCCTCTTCTGATGAGAGTAAGATTCACACAATATTTCTCCCCCTCTATAAATTACTTCAGATATGGTATATTTTCTATGCCTCTTCCTGGGATGTAATTTCCCTGTTTTTATCACTCCTTCCCCTTTTTCTAATACTACCCCCTTCCCTTTACTACTCCACCTTTTTTTTTTTTTTTTTTTAATATCAGTAAAATCAAATTATCCATGCGGACTTTCTATATATCCACAACAGAGATACAATTCTCAAGAGTTCTGTTTACCTTTTTCTGTTTCTCTTCAGTCTTGTGGATGTAGATCAAATTTTTGGTGTAAGTCTGTTTTTTTCTTAGAAACAAATGGAATTCCTCTGTTTCATTGAATGACCATATTCTTCCATGGAAGAAAATGCTGAACTTAGCTGGGTAGTTTATTCTTGGTTGCAATCCTTGATCTTTTGCCTTTAGGAATATCAGGTTCCAGGCCCTTCAATCTTTTAATGTGGAGGCAGCCAGATTTTGAGTGAGCCTTATTGTGACCCCTTGGTATTTGAATTGCTTTTTTCTAGCTGCTTGCAATATTTTCTCCTTTGTGTGGTAATTCTGCAGCTTAGCCACAATATTCTGTGGTGTTATTTTTTTAGGGTCTATTTCAGAAGGAGTTCGATGAATTCTTTCGACGTCTATTTTCCCTTCTGTTTCTATTATCTCTGGACAGTTCTCTTTGATGATTTCCTGTAAAATAGCATCTAGGCTCTTTTTTTGGTCATAGTTTTCGGGAAGTTCAATGATCCGCAGATTATCTCTCCTAGATCTATTTTCCAGGTCTATAGATTTTCCCAGTAAGTATTTGACGTTATTCTCCAGCTTTTCATTTTTTTTTTTTTGTTTTGTTTGACTGATTCTTGGGTTCTCAATGAATCATTCATTTCTGTTTGTTCCGTCCTGATTTTTAATGAGTTATTTTCTTCATTCACATTTTTTTAGTTCTTTTTGTATATACCCAATTGAGTTTTTAAATGAATTATTTTGCTCTATTGAATTTTTTTCCATTTCCCTAATTTTTTTCTTTAGAGAATTATTTTCTTTTTCCAATTCAGAAATCCTACTTTCTTGAAATTTTTTTATCTTTTTCAATTCAGAAATCCTACTTTCCTGTGATTTTTTTAACCTTTTCTAATTCACAAATTTTGTTTCCCTGAATTTCCTGTGAATTCTTTATTTTATCCAACTCCAATTTCAGGACGTTGTTATTCTCTATCATAGCTTCTCTTTCCTTTCCCCATTTTTCTTCAAACTCTCTTAATTTTTTAAAAGTCTCTTCTAAGAGAGAGTTATGTGATGGGGGCAGGTATCGTTCCCCTTTAGGCTGTTATCTGCTGACTCTCTGCTATTAACTTCCTCGGGGTTGGATACCCGCCCTTTCTCTGTGTAGAAGGAATCAATATTTCTCTTTAGCTTTTTACTCATATTTAAAAAATATTTTGGGGTCTGTCCTTGGGGTAAGAAGTTTGTTTATTTATTTCTTTACCAGATTCCTCCCAGACTGGATGGATGCAGTGGCTCCTGTGCTTGAGCTAAGAGAGAGCTCTGGGAGAGAGTTCCCCTCCCCCTCCCTGGAAGTGCCTCAGAGGTGATTAGTATTTCTGAGCTGTGAGGGTTACCCAGTGAAGTACCCTGCTGTGTGTCCTAGAGACTTCCCTGAAGTTTAAGACTGAAAAGTAAAGGCAACACAAAGTCCAGCCAATGTGTCCCATGGGGCGTGGATGTCAGTAGCTGATGTGAAAAGCCCCTGTGCTCAAACTGGAAGTGTCTGCCCAGAAACCGAGGTCCCTATTTCAAAGGTTCCTCTTCTCTGGGACTTCTGCAGCTGAGTTCCACAGCCTCCAGCCCAGCCAGGCACTATGTGAATTAGATGTTTCCTTGGGCTGTGTCCCCACTTTTCAAGTTTTAACTACTCCAAGGTGAAGCCCCGGACAGCAAAAGTCGGCTGCACAGCCTTGCCGAGATCTGTTAGGTCAGTTCCAGATTGCGGTGGTTCTGGTATCTGGCTTTATATTTTAAAGTGGTTTGATTTCTCTTCTGGACTGCTGTTTTATAAGCAGAGAAGAGCTAACAGCCTGTGCTAGATTCCTCTATCTCAGTGGCTTCTATGATCCCAGGGTTCTCCCCAGTTTGATCAGCGCAGTGTGCTAGCACCTAACCCTGACTGTGCTGGCCTTTTTTCTTCTTCCCCTGGGAACCGACCTTTTCTGTTGGAACTCTAGATTCTCTTCAGCTGCTAAGTCATGCTTCCAGTCCTTGTGGTTTCTATTAGTCCAGCATTATTTTTGAGGCTGATTTAACTAATTGGTATTGAGGGAAGAAGGGAGCTCACAAAATCGTGTATATCTTCTCCACCATCTTGACTTCACCCCCCCTTGTTGTTGAAATGTATAATGATCTCCTGATTCTGCTCATTTCACTCAGCATCAGTTCGTGTAAGTCTTTCCAAGTGTCTCTGTACTCATCCTGCTGGTCATTTCTTACAGAACAATAATATTCCATAATATTCACATTCCACAATTTACCCAACCATTCTCCATTTGATGGGCATCCATTCATTTTCCAGTTTCTAGCCACCACACAAAGGGCTGCCACAAACATTTTGGCACATACAGGTACCTTTCCCTTCTTTTGTATCCTTTGGGATATAAGCCCAGTAGAAACACAGCAGGATCAAAGGGTATGCACAGATTGATAACTTTTTGGGCATAATTCCAGATTGCTCTCCAGAATGGTTGGATTCTTTCACAACACTACCAACAATGCATCAGTGTCCTCATTTACACACAGAGGAGAGATAATTTAAAATTTCTTGGTCTACCTGAAAGTTATAATCAAAAAAAAAAAAAATAGCCTGGATAAAATCTTTCAAGAAGAAATTATCAAGGAAAACTGTCCTGATATTCTAGAACCGCAGGGCAAAATAGAAATGGAAAGAATTCACCAACCACCTGCTGAAAGAGATCCCAAAATGAAAACTCCCAGGAATATTATAATCAAATTCCAGAATTCCCAGGCAAGGAGAAAATATTGAACCATCCAGAAAGAAACAATTCAGGATAACACAAGATTTAGCAACTTCTATATTAAAAGATGAAAAGGCTTGGAATATGACATTCTGGAGAGCTGTAGAACTACAATTGCAATCAAGAATTACCTATCTGGAAAAACTGAGTATAATCCTTCAGAAGAAAAGGTAGTCAATTAAACAGAGAATTTTCAAGCATTCCTGATGAAATTACAAGAGATGAATGGAACATTTGATTTTCAAATATAGAACTGTGGAGAAGCATAATGAGGTAATCAGGAAAATTATATAAGAGACTTAATAAGGTTTATCTGTTTACATTCCTATATGGCAGATTGATACTTGCAATTCATTAGAATCTTCTCATTGTTATGTCAGTTAGAAGGAATGTATATAGAACAGGTGTGAGGGCACAGATGGGAGTTGAATATAAAGGAATTATATACATATATATATATATATATATATGTGTGTGTGTGTGTGTGTGTGTGTGTGTGTGTGTGTGTATATATATATATATATATATATATATATATATATATATGTGTGTGTGTGTGTATATATATATATATATATATATATATATATATATACATATATATGTGTGTGTGTGTATATATATATATATATATATATATTATATATATACATATATATATTATATATATATATAAAGATGAAATTAAGATGTGAGAGAGAAATGTACTTGGAGAAATGGAAAGGGAGTAGTGGAATGGTACAAAATAGCTGTTTTTTTAAAAAGTCAAGAAAAAGTTTTTACAATTCAGAGGAGAAAGGGGAGCAGGGTGGGAGTGAGTAAACCTTACTCTCATCAGAATAGGCTCAAATAGGAAATAACATACCCACTTAATAGGGGCATAAAAATCTATCTTTCCCTGCAGAAAAATAGGAAGAGAATGAGATATGGCAAGGGGAGAGGGTGATAAAAGAGAGGGTATATTGGAGGAAAAGTGGTCAGTAGCAACATACTTTTGAGGAGGAACAAGGTAAAAGAAAAGAGAGAATAAGTGGGGAAAATACAATTAGCAATAGTAATTTTTTAAAAAATGAAGTAAGTTTGTCTGATGGAATATTATTATTCTCTATGAAATGATTATCAGGATGCTCTCAATAAACAAAAAGAAAGGAGAAAACCCTGGAAAGTCCTCCATGAACAAAGTGAAATATACTCTATCAAAAAATAATAGCAATGTTCTGTGATGACCAGCTGTAAATGGCTTCATTATTCTCAGTAGTACAGTCATCCACAACTACTCTGAAGGACTTCCGATGAAAAATTCTATCCATATCCAGAATAGGAACTGATTGAGTCTTAATAAAGATCAAAGTATTCTCTATTTCTCTCTCTATTTTTCTCTTTCTTTTAAACTTATGTTTCATCTTTGTTTTCTTTCACAACTTGACTTTTATGGAAATGTTTTGCATAATTTCACATGTGGTTTCTTATCCCCACTTATAATTAAGAAAGCACATGTAAAGTTAAGGAAGAAAAGCTAGAATTCAAAAATCTTAAAACAAATGTAAAAAAAAGAAATTAATATTTGAGAAAAACTTCTGGGAAAACTGGAAAATAGTTTGGCAGAAACTAGACACTGACTAATTCCTCACACTATATGTATCAAGATGAGGTCAAAATCGGTGCATGATTTAAATATACAGGGTTATGTGATAAGCAAATTAGGAGAGCAAGGAATTGTTTGCCTGTCAGATCATTAGAAAAGGAAAGAACTTATAATGATACAAAAGAGAGAGAACAAAATAAAATGCAAAATGAACAATTTTGATTATATTAAATTAAAAAAATTTTTACACCAAGCCAATGCAATCAAAATCAGAAAGAAATTGGAAAGCAGGGAACCAATTTTCACAGCTATCATTTCTGATAAATCTCTCATTTCCAAAACATATAGAGAACTGAGTTAAATTTATAAGAATTAAATTTGTTCCCCAATTGATAAATGGTAAAAGGATATGAATAGGCAGTTTTCAGACAAAGTAATCAAACTATCTATAGAAATTTGGAAAAAAATGCTCCAAATTACTAGTTATGAGAAAATGCAAATTAAAAAAAAAACTCTGATAATACCTATCAGATTTGCTAATAGAACAGAAAAGAAAAATGATAAATATTGAGGGATGAAGGAAAATTAAAATACTAATATACTACTAGTAAAGTTACATACAGATTCAACCATTCTGTAGAACAACTAGGAACTGTGCTCAAAGGTCTATAAAACTATGCATACTCTTTGACAAAGTAATACCAGTACTAGGTCTGTATCACAAAGAGAAAAAAAAAAAAAAAAGGAAAATTATTTGTGTGTATAAAAATATTTTAGTGTTGGCAAAGAATTAGAAATTTAGGGTATGGCCATCAACTGGGGAATGGATGGACATTGATTGTACATGATTATGATGAAATACTATTGTGTTAAAATAAATCATGAGCAAAAACCTAGGAAACTTATATGAACTGATGCAAAGTGAAATGAGCAGTACCTTTGTTTTTTTTCTTCTGAAAATGGTACACAGTAACAACAATATTGTATGATGATCTGCTGTGAATAATTTAGCTACTAGGGTAAGCTACTATAGTGCTCAGGTGTTTACATGTGATGTGTTTATAGCTTCAATGATTGAGTCTTTGGAATAGAAGCCCGCTAAAAAAGGTGTGCCTATGAGGGCAAGGCTCCCTAGCATAATTGCTGAAGAGGTTACAGGGAAAAGTATAAATAGACCTCCTATTTTGCAAATGTCTTGCTCATTGTTAAGGCTGTGGATGATTGATCCAGAGCAGAGGAAAAGTATTGCTTTGAAAAAGGCATGAGTGCAAATGTGGAGAAATGCTAAGTGTGATTGGTTAAGGCCTAGTGTGACTATTATTAGGCCTAGTTGACTAGATGTAGAAAAGGCTACACTTTTTTTTAATATTTTGTGTAATGGCGCAGATGGCTGTAAATAAGATTGTAATACCCCCTAGGCAAAGTATGATGGTGAGGGCTGTTTGGTTGGATTCTATGGCAGGACTGAAATGGATCAAGAGGAAGATGCCTGCTACAACCATTGTGCTTGAGTGAAGTAGGGCTGATACAGGGGTTGGACCTTCTATGGCTGAGGAATGCAATGATCCAAGAAAATTCTGTAGGACTTATGATAAAAGGTGTTGTCTATCTCCAGAGAAAGAATTGTTAGAGTTTGAAAATAGGCCAAAGATACTTTTTCTTTGCTTTCTATATTATTCTTGGATTTTGTGTATGAGTGTATCTGTGTCTGTGTATGAGTTTCTGTCTGTCCTATCTTTTTTCTTCTACAGAATGACCTACATGGAAATATGTTTTCATGTATTACATGTCAAATTTCTTTTTTTCTCAATGTGGAATGAGGAGAGAGTGGGAAAGAATTTGGAACTCAACTTTAAAAAAACTTAAAATTGTTTACATGTTATGGGGAAACAAAATATGAAATATGATTTTAAGAAGGAAAATGTGTGCTAAATCAATAATTACAGAAATATAAATTTAAGCCACTCAAAAGTGCTATCTTACAGTCATTAGATTCACTGATACAATGAAAGTAAAATGACAAATGCTACAGCAGTTATGTGAAACAGGTGCACCAATGTACTGTTGTTGGAGCTGAGTGCTAATCCATATTCTGGAAAACAATTTGATGCTGTTTGTGCTTGCTATTCATCCTTCATTCTCAAAGAAGATTTTCTATTTTATTTTGGAAATTGTTATGGGCCAGAACTCTGAACTTGAAACTTACAAGGTACTTACAAGGTACTAAGTCAATGGAATTGATAGAGACAATAGTTTTCTACTTTAGCATGGTTCAATATGATTGATTTAATCCTACAATAAATAATGGTTTCCTAGAGATATAATGATTGGTGTATACTCAATGTAGGTCATATAAGGAGAAGCTGTCAGGGCCAGAGAGGACAAGCATACTAGAAGCTCTTGGAGGCTGAGACAGATTCATTCCATCTTCCATTTTTGTTGTGGCTGGAAGCTCAAGCACAAACCCTTGAAAGTTGGGGAGATTCAGAAGCCAGAGCTCAAGCTCTCAGAACCAAGACTACAGAAGGCCTCTAAGAAAACTAACTGGTTCCAAATCACTATTGATCAGAGAAATGCAAATTAAGACAACTCTGAGGTATCATTACACACCTGTCAGATTGGCTAAGATGACAGGAACAAATAACGATGAATGTTGGAGGGGCTGTGGGAAAACTGGGACACTGATGCATTGTTGGTGGAGTTGTGAAAGAATCCAACCATTCTGGAGAGCAATCTGGAATTATGCCCAAAAAGTTATCAAAATGTGCATACCCTTTGACCCAGCCATACTACTACTGGGCATATACCCCAAGGAACTACTAGAGAAGGGAAAGGGTCCTGTCTGTGCCAAAATGTTTGTGGCAGCCCTTTTCATAGTGGCTAGAAGCTGGAAGATGAATGGATGTCCATCAATTGGAGAATGGTTGGGTAAACTATGGTATATGAATGTTATGGAATATTATTGTTCTATAAGAAATGACCAACAGGAGAAATACAGAGAGGCTTGGAGAGACTTACATCAACTGATGCTGAGTGAAATGAGCAGAGCCAGAAGATCATTATACACTTCAACAATGATACTGTACGAGGATGTATGCTGATGGAAGTGGATTTCTTCAACATAGAGAAGAGCTAATCCAATTCCAATTGATTAATGATGGACAGAACCAGCTACATCCAGAAAAGGAACACTGGGAAATGAATGTAAACTGTTATTTTTACCTTCTGAATCCAATTCTTCCTGTGCAACAAAAAATTCGGTTCTACACACATATATTGTATCTAAATTATACTGTAATATATTTAACATATATAAGACTGCTTGCCATCTGGGGGAGGGGGTTGGGGGAGGAAGGGAAAAAATCTGAATAGAAGTAAGTGCAAGGGATAATGTTGTAAAAAATTACCCATGCATATGTACTGTCAAAAAATGTTATAATTATAAAATAAAATAAAAAATTAAAAAAAAAAAAAGAAAGCTAACTGGGTTGCAGAAAAGGAAACAAGACTTGGAAAGAGACAATAAAGGATTTGGATTTTAATAGCTGGCTGCATTTGGGGTGATTACTGAACTGCAAGGAAGACTGCCCCCAGAATCCCCCCAAGAAACCTGCTCCAAGAGAATATTATATTTTGGAGAGAATATTACAGGAAATGGTTAATGCCAAAATTCACTTTGCATTACTGTAGATACTTGCAATGTGTTTTGGTTTTTTACCTTTCAACGAGAGAGGGAATTTAATGGGAAAGAGAAAATTTAGAACTAAAAAATTTTCAAATCTTTGTGCTTTTTTAAAAAAGGAAAGAAAAAATAAAATTTTAGACTACAAACTTACATTTCCTCAATTTCAAAATAACTGAGTTGGACTAGGTGTCTTCTTATGACACTTCAAGTGAAATAACAAACCTATAATATCTTTCATAAGTTACTGGCTAAAATTTTTCAGATTAGATTTATCAGAAAAATTATTTTCCTGGTTTTCTTTTTGTTTTGATAGAAAAATGAAATTCAAGGCCCCCACTTTTTCCAAGTGCTGCTATAAAATAGAAAAATAAATATAAAATTAGATTTTTCTCTACCAGAATAATGCTAAATTTATGCTAAAGCTTAGTAGCCAAATTTTTCAAAATGCACATAAAATTTATCCAGTATATATTCGATTGCCATGTTAATTTTTCTTCCAATACATCATGCACTTTTTATGTTTAGCCTAGAGGGTCACATAGCATATGAACTGGATAAAATTTATGTTGAAATACAACTTATGTATACCTTTTCTCATTCCTTAGTATGCATTCAATTCACAACTGACTTCTGAGATACTAGGAGATGAACTGCCATGTAAATTATTAAACATGTGTGGCTAACTTACTTCTTCCAGGCAGTAGTGCATAATTATGCTGAATAATCTGTAGATCTGTAGATTTTGGATGAAATTGTGAATGTATGGAAGTATGATACATGAAAGGCAAAGGGAGAGACCTTTCATTCATCTTGAAAGATCTGCCCTTGAATTTTCAGACACCTAAGAATCAAATACTAGTTTTTAGGTCAGCTTCTACTGCACCCAAATAATCTTTGCTATCCCATTGAAGAATATGAGAACTAATTTCTTCCTATAAATCTAAAATTAGTAGAAAGTATAGCACTCAGCATGAAAGATGTTATTTGTTCTATTTATATATTTCTCAGTTCTTTGCATCAAGTCTTATGATGTATATCACTGCATGATTATAAGAAGCAGGACAACAAAGTAGAAGTGATTTCAAGAAGTTCAAAAATAACAAGGCACTGAAAAAAAATCAAAGTACTGAAAATATAAGCCAATTCTTTCATCATTATTAGAGCACTACTTTCAGTTTGAAGGCTTCTAGTTCTGATATTATGGTCTGTGAGGCACAATGCCAAAAGTAACAATTACAAATTATCCAATGAGGTAAATATTTACATAACAAAATTAAGTGGTAAATCATGTTAGAATCAGTAGAATCAGTGAACTATTGCATCCATAGCATTTGAATTGAGTTAACAAATCTATAGTGTTTTGCAAATCTTAAAGCTTCATAAAATGCTAAATATGATTGATATTATAGTATAATAGCAATCATATCTGGCATTTTATGGAGCTTTAAGATATATCATAGATACTAAATATATATTGTATATCATTGTCATTTCAGATGAATTATGATCGATTATTTGGCAATTATGTGTGTTAATGATGTATTATTTAAGTAAAATACTAACTTATTAAAATTATTTCTCATTTATAAATAATTGTTTGTTTCCTGTATCACTGTAACCATTTGCCCAAGTATTATGTTATACCACATCATTAAAGATTTGACTTAATCAGTTCTGTTACTTATTCCATTGATAGATATCAGTCCCTTTACAGTCTTCAAGGGTTGCTATAGTCAGGGCAGTTAGGTGGCCCAGTGGATACAGCACCAACCCTGAAGTCAGGAGAACATGAATTCAAATCTGGTCTCAGACACTTTACGTTTCTTAGCTGTGTAACCCTGAACAAGTCACTTAACCCTAATTGCCTTAGCAAAAAAAAAAAAAAAAAAAAAAAAAAAAAAAGTTGCTATAATCAACAAATTTATCTCATTTACCAGATAAAAAATTATATACATGCAAAACTGTATGGTTAAGAAAAAAATAAGTTTTCTAACTACCACATATTAAGTAGGAAGGTGACATGAGTAAGGTAATGAGATCATTTTAGAACTGAAAGGATCTCCATAAATTATCTTATCCACCTACTGTTAGTAAATAATAGATGAAATTCAAATCCAAGTCCTCTTATCAATGCAGTATTTTATTACATCTTACTTCCGGTAGTATTACTTCTCAAGCAACTTTTTATCTTTCTAGACAAAGTTAATAAATTATTTCTCCCAGGTAGTAATTCAAGGGTGACTTGGTACTTCGAATATGATGAACTGAGAATCAATACATAAGATTTCATTGGAAATAAATATGTGTTACAGTCCTAGAAACAATCACCAAGCATGTTAGAGATACATTCTCTAAAATAGATTTTTTTTTATAAAAACAAAATAAAGTAAAATCCTGGCCTAGGCTAAGTCAAAGAGCTTAGAACATGTGTTTTGTTTTGTTTTTCCTCTCTTTTGAAAAAGAAAACAATAGAAAATGTAATAAAATAAAGCCCATCACACTGCTGAAATCTAGGGAAAACTAAAGCTGTGTTATAGATGGTCCATTTTATAATCCTTTCATTAGTAAAATGAGGGAAATAATACCTTCTTGCCCTAACTCCTAAAGGTATCAAATGAAATACAGTGCCCACTTTGAGGAAAGCATAAATTTTTATATAATTGTAAGGTACTGTTATTATCATTATTATTATAATAAGATATGCATTACTAGGTACATAGGAGAAATAATTTGATTAATTATGTAACAAAATTCATTAAATCATGAGTCACTTCAAAATTATTTTTCAAATCTGTTTCATCTACTCAGGTGTCTGTGTATGAATGGTTTATCTTATAAGCACTGACTTAGGATTCCAACATTCACCCACCTTCCAGATTCTTAACATATTAAATGTTAGGGTTAATCAGTCACAGGGTTAATCAGTCACAAGATTTCAGACAGGTTAATTAGTCAATAAATTAATTAATCAAAATATTTTAAAAAGCCTACTACTTATCAAAGGATAGAGAAATGTCTGCCCTTTTATTTGGTAAGTGAATTAGTAAGTATAAATTTCTGTAATAGATCTAAACTATCTTCATCATAGTTCATCTCTAAAAACACAGAAAGGGTACAAAGAAAAAAAAATTCATTGTAGGAGGGCCTGGGAAAATCCTTTTAGATCTTGAAAGTGTGAAGCACTTGACTGTTAACACCAGGAAATGAGGGAAGACAAGTATTCATGATAGCAATGGTCACACTTTTACAGATTCTTAAAATAACAAAATATTATTCATTCTAATTCCATTTTTTTCTTCAGAGTAAAAGCAAAGGGCAAGCTTTGAAATATAAGAACTAGCATAGTTCAATTTTCTCTGAGAAACTAGAAAATATTTATGAAAGATTAACTTTTTTCATAATAAAATCTGTCCTGAATGAAATTCATTATATTTACAAATTAACATTTTAAATTAGTCATCTTAAGCCTTGTAATTTCCATCTTTTTACCTCTTTTTGCCACTCCTCCTATCAAGCAATGGTTGAGTTCATAGACAAGAACTTCATATAAAGCAGCAAAAACCAAATAAAAATCAAAATTTTTTTTTTCTCTTACAAACCTACCCATGCTACACTAATGGCCAATATACACTGGAGAAAAAAAAAAGGAAACACTTGCAAAACGTTGAAAAAAATGTCTTGGGAGTAAGGCTCTACTGTTCTGGAAAAATACAGGGTACTTTTATGTTCTGTGTTATAGGACAATATACTTGTCAAGGCACTGAAATACTCTAGCTATTTCTGCTACCAGGATGGATTTTTTTACATTAGCTAATTACAGGGAAGGAATTAAAAACTGGAAGACATTAAAACATATTAAATATTATGCATAATGAATTTATTTTTGTACTCTGTGTAGTTTGTAAGAAAAGAGATTCAAAAAAAAAAAAAAAGAGAGAGAGATAAAATTCTAAAAGAGAAAGGAACTTCAAATTGGGAGAAGAAATGAAGTACAATAGTCATAATGTCCTAGTCAGGAAAAGATACTAAATTATTCGTTAGACGGACTTTAAATCTAAGTTATTCAGTTTCTATTAATAAATTCTGCCCCAGAAATTCAGGTTGATGCTTATTCATTTTGGTCAAAATTGATTTTTTTTCACCATTTTGTCATGGTGCCCGAAGTTTCCAGTATATAATTTATACATAAATCAGTAAGAATGATATACTTAAGGTAATACAGCTATTGTAATACATATAGCCTAGGCAAGGGGTAAAGAGAAACTGTACAAGTGTGATGGTTGTATGAGTAAAGAGAAAGTGATATATACAAAAGAAGTTATGAAGGTAGAAATGATAAGATTTGACAAATGATAGATTATGTAGGATGAGTAAGTCTATGTGAGGAGATGAGAATGACACTGACAATAACAGCCTGGGAGATGGGAAGATGGTAGTGATCATTCCAGTAATAGAAAAGCTGGGAATAAAGGATGATTTAAGGGTAAAAAATAATGAATTTTGTTTGAGGCATGTTGAGTTTGAAAATAAGACAGGTCTAACAATTTGAGATGTCCAAAATCATATGAGTATATTGCAGCTTAAGATAGACAATAAGGAGGGCAGAGCCAAGATGGTGGAGTGTATACATGTTTCTTTTTGACCTTCTCCAATGACCCTCAACTAATTACCAAATTCAGCCTCTGAATTAGTTCTAGACTAGCAGAACTGAATATTGGGAGTGCAGCAAATTACCAGAAGAAGATAATTTTAAAGATCACCAGAAAAGATCTGTTTCAGTTGGACATGGAGGGAGGCCAGGCACAAGACAACAGCGCCAATTGTGCAGACTAGGGTCAGGGAGTGGTCTCCTCAGGCAGTGCATACTCCGTTCCATAAAGAATCTACAAGAAAACTCTACCACAGTGTTGGCTACTCTGCCAGTAGATCAGCAGAAAAGTTATAAAATATGTAACAAAAACACAAAAAGTAAATAGTGAACCCTGCAGTGCCAGAGTCTCACAGGACTGGGCACATCCACCCAGCATTGGGAGTGAGTCAGCACAATCCCTGCACAGTCGCTGCCTCTTCACTGCTTCTTTGCTGTGGCTTATAGAAGAAGCTTTGAAAATCTCCCTTATCCTAAAAGCAGATCCCAACATTTTTTTTTTTTTTAAATGAGTAAAATGGCAAAGAGAACTCTAACTTTAGATAGTTTCTATGGTGAAAGAGAAGAACAGATTTCAAACCCTGAGAAGATTAAAAGTAGATCATCTCCAGATGAAGCCCTAGAAGATGATATAACCTGATCCCCATCACACAAGGCTTTCCTAGAAGAAAAATGGGGAAAGGAAAGGAAAACTTTGGAAGAAGGTTTGGAAAAGGCATATAATTAAGAGATAGATTTGACAAAATGGAAAAAGAAAAGAACTCCCTGAAAAACAGAATTTGTGAATTGGAAAAGGTAAATAACTCAAAGGAAAACAGAATTTGTGAGTAGAAAAAGAAAATAACTCCTTAAAAAAACAGAATTTGTGAGATGGAAAAAAAAATCCATAAAACAAAATAACTCATTTAACAATTCAATTGGACAAATACAAAAAGAAGTAAAAAAAAAAAAAAAAAGTAAATGAAAATAATTCATTAAAAATCAGAATTGAACAAATGGAAATGGATGACTCTATGAGAAATCAAGAATCAGTCAAGCAAAACCAAAAAAAATGAAAAAATAGAAAAAAAAATGTAAAATACCGACTTGGTTAAAACAACTGACCTGGAAAATACATTTAGGAGAGACAATCTAAGGATTATTGGACTCCCTTAAAACCATGGTGAAAAAAAGAGCATAGACACTATTTTTCAGGAAATCATCAAAGAGAATTGCCCTGATGTCATAGAATCAGAAGGTAAAATAGCCATTGAAAGAATTCACCAAGCACCTCCAAAAGAGACCTCAAAATCAAAACTCCAAGCAATATCATGGCTAAATTTCAGAACTATCCCACTGAGGAAAAAAAATAATACAAGCAACCAGAAAAAAAAAATTCAAATACCAAGGAACCACAATAAGAATCATGCAGAATCTAGCAGCTTCCACCTTAAAGTATTGAAGGGCCTAGAATCTGATAGTCCAAAAGGCAAAGGAACTTAGAATGAAGCCAAGAATAAATTGCCCCACTAAATAGCATTTTTCCCTAAAGACAAATCCCCAGGACCAGATGGTTATACATGTGAATTCTACCAAACATTTAAAGAACAATTAACTCCAATACTATATAAACCTGTGGAAGGAATTTGTGACAAAGAAGAACTAGAGATCATTATTGATCACAAATTAGAAAATTTTGATTATATTGTTAAAAAGGTCTTGTACAAACAAACTGATGCAGAAAAGTTTAGAAGGGAAGCAATAAACTGGGAAAACATTTTTACATTCAAAGGTTCTGATAAAGGCCTCATTTCCAAAATATATGAAGAATTGACTCAAATTTATAAGAAAACAAACCATTCTCCAATTGATAAATGA
This sequence comes from Sminthopsis crassicaudata, assembly GCF_048593235.1. Classification (NCBI taxonomy): domain Eukaryota; kingdom Metazoa; phylum Chordata; class Mammalia; order Dasyuromorphia; family Dasyuridae; genus Sminthopsis; species Sminthopsis crassicaudata. Next base: position 328,817,094 of record NC_133618.1, read on the forward strand.
CCAAAGGACATGAACAGACACTTCTCAGATGAAGAAATTGAAACTATTTCTAGTCATATGAAAAGGTGCTCCAAATCATTATTGATCAGAGAAATGCAAATTAAGACAACTCTGAGATACCACCTGTCAGATTGGCTAAGATGACAGGAAAAGACAATGCAGAATGTTGGAGGGGATGTGGGAAAACTGGGACACTGATACATTGTTAGTGGAACTGTGAACAAATCCAAACATTCTGGAGAGCAATTTGGAATATGCTTAAAAAGTTATCAAACTATGCATACCCTTTTACCCAGCAGTGTTTCTACTGGGCTTATATCCCAAAGAGATCTTAAAGGAAGGAAAGGGACTCACATGCAAAAATGTTTGTGGCAGCCCTTTTCATAGTGGCTAGAAACTGGAAACTGAATGGATGCCCATCAATTGGAGAATGGCTGAATAAATTTTGGTATATGAATGTTATGGAATATTACTGTTCTCTTAAGAAATGACCAACAGGATGATTTCACAAAGGCCTGGAAAGAATTACATGAATTGATGCTAAGTGAAATGAGCAGAACCAGGAGAGCATTATACACAGCAACAATAAGCTATATGATGATCAATTCTGATGGACATGGCTCTCTTCATCAATGAGTTGATTCAAACCAGTTTCAATTGTCCAGCAATGAAGAGAGCCATCTAGACCCAGAGAGAGTACTATGGGAACTGAATGTGGATCACAACATAACATAACATTTTCATTCTTTTTGTTATTGTTTGCTTGTACTTTTGTTTTCCTTCTCAGGTTTTTTTTTTTCTTTCTAGATCGTTTTTTTTTTTTTTTTGTGCCACAAGATAACTGTAAAAATATGTATACATATACTAGATTTAACATATAATTTACCATATTTAATATGTATTGGAATACCTGTAATCTAGGGAAGTGGATGGGGAGAAAGGGGAAAATTTGAAACAGAAGATTTTGTAAGAGTCAATGTTGAAAAAATTACCCATACATACGTTTTGTAAATAAAAATGTATAATTGAAAAATGAAAAAATAATAAAAAGACAGGGATGTATGTACAGATCTGGGAATCATCTGTATAGAGATGATAATTGAACCCATGGGAGCTGATAAGATCACTAAAAGAGAGACAGTATAGATGGAAAATGGATGATCCAAGACTTAGTTTTGGTAGTTATCCAAAATTATGTACATGAGCTAGATGGAAATCCAGGAAAGGAACTGAGAGGAGTAGTCAAGTACATACAGTTGTACACAAAGTAGAACTATTTTGAAATTGTAGAAAAGAGACTTAGAAAATTAAGTTTTTAAATCTAATTCAAGACCATAGAATTGGAAGAGACAGAAGTCACATAACACAAATTCTGAAGCATTACCACATACTTTTCTGTGAAATTAAATATCTACTTTGCTTTTCATCACTAAAGCATTCACAGAGCAGAAAGAAAGCATCACTCTTACTACTACTGACATTCATACTGCTTCAGCCCTAGACTCTGCCAAAGTCTTATTCAAAAATGGAAAGTGAAGGATTCCTCAACATAAATGTCTGATTGAATTTTCATAAAAAATTATGCTGCAATGGAATGGAAAGGTGAAGTGAATATCCAGATTTAGAAATCTCCATCAATACATGACCTTTCCAATCTCAATAACCACCTTAATTACCATTGATTTTCCCATACTCTTCTCTAATCACATTCTTACTATTTTCTTAATTCATGTCATTAAGAGTTATCATGTACTAAGAAGCAGAGGATAATGAATCAACAGCTGGTCTTAAAGCAAGGAAGTTTTAGATTCAAGATTTGTATATTTTTTAAATGTTGGCAAACGGCAGAGAAAATAATTGATTTATATTAGTAGAAGGAGTTTTTTCATTTGATTTCTCAATACCAATGGAATCACAGGTTTAAATCTTAACATATCTATATTATTTGATCAGTCAAAAGCCCCTTTTCTATTACTGTCTCTATAAATTAAGTTCTGGCTAGCTCAGTTCCACCTTGGATATTCCTTTCTCAATACCATTAAATTCTCTCCCAATTCTAACATTCTGTGACAATGAAAAAGCATTTTTGAAAGCAAAAGAATGAATTTGAGAAAGTAATATAAGTATAACAGAAAGTAGTGAAGTGGTTTAAGAGAAGACTGCAAAGAGGTACAGAGAAGAGTGGTACTTATACTGATCAAATAGAGCAAATTCCTACAATGCCAAATACAGGCAAAATGTCAGGGAAATTGCAAACTTATGCTTTCAAAGTCAGCCCAGAAACCATCTCAGTCAACAAAATTTGTATATCCTTTCCAAATGGAGAATCATGCTGCCCATGAGCTATGTTAGTTCAGAATATAAAATATTTGTAATATACTATAGAGAAAGCTGATGAAAGATGATTCATAGAATCACTTCATAACACGTGAAAAGGAATGGAAATGAAAATAAATCTCTAGAAATATTGGTTTCAGGTACTCATATGGCTATATCACTTCAAATCCACACATAGATGAAACTGACAAAAGCAGCTCTTTTCCAGTGACAATTGGGAAATTGGAATAGCAATTTAGCTATATTTCTGCAATAATTTATTTTTATCATTATTGATAATGGAGCCACCAGATTTGGATTCAGTTATCTTGACTTTTGATGTTCTGTAAGAAGTATAAATGGAACTTGAAGCAGTTAGGCAGAATATCTGACCAAATGTAAAAGTTACCAAGATCCCTGATCTCAGAAATAAGTAGTATTCAAAGCACTAAAGATTTTCTTAAAAGACATGTCAGGATGAGGTGATTCCAAAAGAATGGAATAATTTCAGACAACATTTTTATTCCCATTCACCCAGAAAAAAGTAATGCAGAAAATTTCAATAGTTAAGTTACCCTTATGCCTACTGTCTCACTTCATAATATCATAATCTTTGTGAGAATCACCATCCTTTATGAAATTATAAGAAGGAATCAATTAAGCTTTACTAATGATTCTCCACAGTATATCACTTCATTCTAGTCATACAAATGACTAAAATCAATATTGAATATAACATTCTTCTGAATTCATTACATTGATAAAACCATTTGACAAAGATAGATGCATACCCTATTGTATGTAATTGTAAAATTGTATTGCAAAATTGTACACTATTGTAAAATATCATATGATGGATGGATGTATACCAGAAGTGTTTGCTACTCTCTTAGAAGATGTCCTGCAGAAAATTCCAATGGTTTTCCTCTGGTTTACAGGTGAATGTATTGATTGCATTGTCTCAGACTACTGTATCCCATAGTTTGTCTATCACTCTGTCCTTATGACTAATATTAGTAAATAAATTGAAATTATTTTTATAGTTGTGTTTTTGCAAGTAATTATCATTAGTATTGTAATATATATTGATCAAATACCCCCATGAAATAGCATATCCATGTTACCTTTGGCCATATGGAAAAATTCATTCCATTAACTACTCCTAATCTTTCCTTCTTTAAGGAATATGTATGATTCATTTTTCCACTTAGCTACAACTCATTTTCTTTTTGTAATTTCATTTATAAGTAATAATGTCATGATTCAATTCCTTCAATAGTGTATCCTCTCATTAGTTATAGCCAAGGATCTCAAATATATAGTACAAATGAATTTTGCCAAGGACACAAAACTGTGAATCTTAACACTCATTTTTCTAATTACTCTGTCATCATCATGACAGAACTGGAAGGATAAGATTACACAGGAATGAAGTTCGTATTTTATATTTTCTCTATTTCATAACCAGATGGTCAGTTTATTAATGATGTATCTTTCAATAATAAACAGGTTTTATCCTTGGAAAACATACTTAGCCTCTTCATAGGGTTATAATCAAATCTTTTCTAACATGATAGAACCTTTCAGTGCTTGAATTACACTGGAATAATATAAGAATTAACAGTATCTTCCATACCATGATGAAGCATGAGAGTAAGAATTTGTGAGTTATTTATTATATAAAATATCACTAGTAATAATAATAATAATAATAATAATAATAGATAATGTTTGTATAGTTCCTTAAGAATTATAAAACTTCTATCTGCTATCCCTTTTGATCCTTGAAATAACATTTTATAGATGAGGAAATTGAAGCAAAATACTTAATTAATTTGTTCAGGATTACACAAATAATAAATATTTGAGGTAAAATTTGAACTCAGGTCTTCCTAGTACCAATATTAGTACTCTATCCATTAGACCAGGTAGCCAATAGTATATATATATATATATATATATATATATATATATATATATATATATACATATATATATGGAACAAACACTGAAGATAGTGTATTTAGTTTGACCTAGAATTTACTACAAAGATAAATGGAAGAATTTTGGGAATTTGTTCAATACCTTTAATGATCTTCAGTTGTTCTTCAATGGAAAACCAAATAAATTAAAACCTTTTTAAATGTAAACATTTTTCTAGGAGTAATATGATTATGCATCTTAGAGCATCACTATATCAAAAAAGTCAAATGAATAGTCATTTGAAGAGTGATGGAGAGAGAGATGACAGGTGTATGTAGGTCTCACAATATTTTCTTTGATAATATATGGACAAGCAGCGGGATGTGGACTAGTCAAAAATAATTCATACATTGCCTGAATCCTAATCTGGTAACCACAGAATGTAAAAGGATAGATGCAGAAGCCTTTACCAGGTTAGAAACTTCTTTTCATGGAATATCTAAGATAGAATGTGAATAAATAATTGAACAGGATGAAAGATACATATGGGTTGCAATCTGCACCAAGGAAGGAAATGCTGACTACTGAGATCACAGAATTATTAAATACTATGTTTAAAAGTTCCATTTTTCCTAGAGGCCACTGGGCAAATACCAGTCTGCCTATAATAATTAGTCTTTCCCAGAAAAGCATAGTGAATAAGAGAGTAGTTGGATAAGTGATTCCCATGCATTTTATTTCATTAAAAATGGAAAGATGACACTACATTTCATTTTGATACTTCTGAGAAAGAAAAATTAAATGGCTTCAGAAAATAAATTGTGATGAATTTTGATAAGAATAATCTGATATTATAAGGTTTCTGAGTGCCATAGCACTATATAATTCACAATTGCATTTAAAAAATGAAATGTTTATCTGTTGTGTTTCACTGGTTGACTAATCATCTGCACAGATAACTAGTCTGGGAACACTAGACTCCTCATAAAGAGTTCTCTCCTCATATAAGAATAAAGTTTTGAGTTAAGGCTATAATTAAGAAAATAAGATCAATAAATCTAACAACATGTGTATCTATAGTAATGATAATCATTCTATTGGTATGTCAACAAATTTTGGATTTGAAATCATCTTCCTCCTTTGTTGAGTAGAATCAAAATAAAAAAATCAAATCCTATTTTTGATCTGTAACAGTGGTTGGTTGGTTGGTTGGTTTTTTTTCTTCCCTTGATCTTAAGTAGCCCCCAGAGTACTTTCTGTAGAATAAGTATTTCTTAATGTATTCCCATTCACCCAAAAGTATTGGGTAAAATATGAGTCTTTTATGAGGAATTAAATATAATTCTTTTACACTGACATAAACAAAACAAAAAGCAGGAACTCTAGACAGCATTTCACGCACCCTGAATACTAGCTCTGAAGTGCTAAAAAGTATCAATGTAATAAAAACTAAAACAAAACAGTCCCTGAAAGGTAACAGAAGTATCATTTGCAGACACTTAGAGGATAGTTCTCAAATTCTTTTCCTGGGTCTTTTTGTGCTACCCAGAACCTTATCTAGTGATAGAAACACCTCTTACAGTCTATTCAGTGCCAGATCTTCCCATGAAGCCTATTACTCTCTCAATTCTGTCTGTTTCAACAATTGAGTATAGTATAGCTATTTGCATATTTCAAGTAGATTGAGAGTTGTTGACATTTCTGTTGCTTTGGAAGAAGCTCCTTTCAATTCCTAAAATACGTTAAACTGTAACAGCTAGAAATGAAAGTAAGTGTGTTTTTGTGGCAGATTGCATATTTGTTGTTCAGTCATTTAGTCATGTCTCACTCTGTAAACCTCTGGAGCACATCATGACAATATTATATATAGGGTGAAGATACTGAAATTGGGTGTCCTTTCCTTCTCCAGTGGATTAAGACAAATATTCTTTAAGTTACTCATGCAGAGTAACATATCTAGTAAGTGTCTGAAATCAAATATTAACTCAGATCTTCCCATCTCTGGGCCAAGTGCTCATCTAGCTGCCAGTTTACAAATGTGATTATCATTTTCATATTAGTTTTATCAACAAAAGTTAATTTGTTTAAAGCTAAATGCATTTTCACGAAACTTGAACCTTAGAAAATTTTGTTTTAAAATGTATTTGACATTTTGCAGCTCTAGTTTTATATACAACAAATAAAGGATGATTATCAGAGGGAAAAATCAGAGTTTTGGAATTAGAAGAGCCCTAAAAACTCTAGCTCAATAGCAATTAGGTGGCAGAGGTAAGCACCAGACCTGGAATCTGAAAGGACTGAATTCAAATCTGACCTCAGACACTTAGCAGTTATGTGACCTTAGCAGGACATATCCTTACTCTCTGGTGAAAGTAAAATGAAATATTATTTGAAAAGAACTTTGCACACCTTAAAGGGCTAAATAAATGCTATCATTTTTGTTGTTGGTATAATTTTTTTTTAAATTTGTCTTTAATTTATATCTGACAAATTATTTGGCATCTTCTTGACTATCTTCTGAGGCAATCTTGTTCCATTGTTAGAAGTTCATTATTAGAAAAATTGCTGTATGAAATTAAAAATCTAAATCCTAGTAATTTTCACCTGATAGTCCTATTTATTTGCACTAAAGATTCACTTATCACCTTATTGAATTTCATATATTTTAAAAGATAATAATCTTTTAAAAAATATATGGAATTGGTGCATGGTCTTAGAGCACCAGCCCTGAAGTCAGGAGAATCTGAGTTCAAATCTGGCCTTAGACACTTAACACTTCCTACCTGTGTGTGTGTGTGTGTGTGTGTGTGTGTGTGTGTGTGTGTGTGTATGGAATTCAACATTTCATTTTTAAGATTACATCTACATTTTGTAAAGAATCAAAACAATATGATATAGTAGAAAGAGGATAGGATTCAATGTCAGAAAACCTGGTTTTTAAACCCCAGCTCTGATACTTAATGTATAATGTGAGGCAAGTCATTTAATCACTCTGGGTTTCAGTTATCTCAACTGTGTGAATTGCAGATAATACTTGTACCAGAGTTGTAGTAAAGAAATGTTTTATGAACATTATATAAAGTATTCTAGTTAACATAAAATATATTTTTTCTTTTCATTCAGTTTATTTTATTCAATATACATTCTCTTTTGACCTTTTTCCCCCTTTTCTTTCAGTAATAAATAAAAAAAAATATCAAAGTTGAAAGGAACCTGAGAAGTCCTTTAGTCCAAATCAATTTGGAAAAAAAAAAAAAAAAAGAAGAAATCCCTTACAGAGTATCACTGACAAGAGCCTATCCAGATTCTACTTAGAAACATCTAGCAATAGTAAACACTTTTTTTAAAAGTCCACTATTGGACAGATCTAACTATCCAAAAAATGTTGTTAGATTGAAGTCTTTTACCACTATCTACATGCTCCTTAGTTTTAGTATTCTTTTTTTTTTCCAACAGATCACAATTTCCTGTTTGATATTCAATAAATGAAATAAGTTTTCAAAGATGTTCCAGGAAAAAATGAGAAAAATTATCATCTCATCTCAAATGAGTATGATTATATTGTGATGATTCTCTCAGGACAACTGCCCATAATTAGCACCCAAAATAGTCCTACTCTATCCTCAGGGCCAACTCCAGTATATATATATATATATATAATGTTAGTTATTAAAGTGAGTACTTAGAGACACTGCAGTATGATGAATCAAAAACAAAAACAAAAACAAAAACAAAAAACTGAGAAGAAAACTGGCCATTGCTATAACTTTCGCTTTCAGCCTTTGAATCCCAACTTTTCGTTTGCAAAATACAAAGTTTAGACTGGATCATTTCAAGCTCTTATTTCACTAACCCTTTCACAAACTAAACAATATTGTGATGATAAAATATGTTGATATTGCAAGTATCAGTCCCAGAAAGCTACAGGAAACATTTTCAATTTTTGTTAAGCCTTCTTGTGTTTAAAAATCTAATTTTTATTAGGCTACTTAGCCCTTGACCAATACTAATTTTCTTGGCTCAAATTTTTTATCTGTGCTCCACTAAAATCTATCCTTCATCAGGAATCCAACTTCCCAAGTCACCAAATTAAGGTAAATTCTCTTTTTAATAAAATTGAGAAACAAAATATTCTTTGAATATTCTATTATGTTAGAAAATAATAGTCTTTTATGTCAAGAAAGCTCACAGTACCTAAAATAGCCACCACCTCATCATCCTGTATAACTTCGAGAGATCCTGATACCACAAAGCAGAGGGCATCCACACTTTCTCCAGCATGGTAGATGAGGTCTCCTGGAGCACAATGAATTGTTTGGAATTCCACTGCCAAGGCGCGTAGGCATCCATCACTGGCCAGTCTGAAGGCAGGATGCTCATTAAAAACTTTGCGGTTCAGATGCACACAGATATCTGCTCTCATGTCCTTTGGACAAATGGAGAGGACCTGAAGATAGTGAAATATAAGAGAGAGAGAGAGAGAGAAAGAGAGAGAGAGAGAGAGAGAGAGAGAGAGAGAGAGAGAGAGAGAGAGAGAGAGAATGGAGAAACAGAAAAAGAACAAGAGACAGAAAAAGACAGAGACAAAGAGGAGGAAGACAAAGACAGAGACAGAGACAAAGAAACAGAAATGAACAGAAATAGTGATCAAAAAAGACAACAGAGAGACCAAAATAGAAATACAGAGATAGATAAAAGTGATGCAGACAAAAAAGATGAAGAAGTAGGGGGAGAGGAAAGGGAATCAGAGGATAGGAAAAGATAATACAGGAGAGGAGAGGAAAGGAAATCAGAGAAGAGAAGAGAAGAGAAGAGAAGAGAAGAGAAGAGAAGAGAAGAGAAGAGAAGAGAAGAGAAGAGAAGAGAAGGCCACATCACAAACAGGGATAAATATCTAAATATCAAAAACATTTTATAGCAAAAATATCACTACCTAATATCATTTTTTTATTTCATGTTTTAAAAACACTTTGTACCTAAATACATATCCAATTATATGCATTTAACTTCATGTTAGAGGTGAATTCATATTACCTACTTAAACAAGGACAACCTACAGCAGAAGTAACTTGGCATGCTAACACTGCCCAATATTGTGTGTCTATCTCTATATTTCGCACTATGTGCAAGAATTCTTTCCCCTACAAGATGAATTGCTATCCAGGGAATAAAAGGGTATTTGCCATGGAGTACTTAGGCAGCTGGGAATATCAGCAGGAAAGGCAAGTTTGTTTTTTTTTGTTTTTGTTTTTTTTTTGGTGGGGGGAACAACCAAAGTTAAGAACATTCTATTTTCTGGTTTCAAAGGATTGTCAAGGACAAAGGTAAGAAGCAAACGATAGTCAACTTTTAGAAGAAAGAGCAAATGGGAGGTCATACTTAAAAAACTAAGTGAGAAGTGCAGACCTTTATTGCTTATAGCTCTCAGCCAGGAAATTAGATACCAGATAAAAATGAAGATCACCTTTAATTACAGTCATAAGAAAGTAAGGAAAATAAAAAGGTTATCTAAAATGTTCTTCAGTTAGGATTGTACAAATCCAATTTGTACCCTCTTGGTGAGCTATTCCTATCATGACATATTTTGATCTATTTTTAAATTTTATTTATGAGTTTTCACATTCTTTTCTTTTAAAATTTTGAGTTTCAACTCCTCTTCCTCTCTCCAGAATGATCACTGGACCACTGAGAAGATTATCTTCCAGTAATATTCTACTACAGGTCATTTAGTCATTCCCCAAATGAAAGGCATCCTCTCCTTTTACAATTCTTTGTTTTCTGTTCCAATGGTAGGGCAGGCAGGGTAGATTCAGGGGCCATTCAATTAAACAGTATGTGTTGAGCACCTGCTATGTATGTGCCCAACCAACTCCATCCTTGGTCTTGTGGGTATGAATACCTGCCCCTAGAGCCATAAAGGAATTAGAGATACCATGATGGGGTCTTCAGGGTGAGGTGTGGTTAGTAGAGGAATTGATCCTTCTAGTAAGCAGGCAGAAGGCCTGTGAGATCAATTTAGCTCCATAGTCCCACCCTTTGGGGAGGTGATCCATTTTGAAATCCAAGTTATGTCAGATTCCTGAGACCCACTCTCTCTAGAAGTCTCCAGCAGTCTCACCTTGTCATACTTTGTCAGAAATCCCAGTCATGTCTGCATCCACAAAAAGAGCTGTTACAAACATTTTTGCACTTGTGGTTCCTTTTTCTTCCTTTATGATTTCCTTGAAATATTGACACTATAATGGCACTATTGGGTCAAAGGATATACACAGTTTTATAGTCCTTTGGGCATAGTTCCAGCATGTTCTCCAGAATGGCTAAATTGTTTCAACAACTCCACCAACGATGCATTAGCATAGTTTTCCCACATCCCTCCAACATTTATCATTATCTTTTCTTGTCATCTTAACCAATCTGAGAAATGTGAGGGGGGGTACCTCAAAGTTGTTTTAATTTGCATTTCTCTAATCAATAGTGATTTAGAGAATTTTGTCATATACCTATAAATGGCCTCAATTTTGTCATCTAAAAGTTGTCCATTCAAGTCCTTTAACCATTTATCAATTGAGGAATGACTAGCAGTCTTATAAATTGCACAATTCTTTATATATTTTAGAAATGAGACCTTTATCAGAAATATTATCTGTAAAGATTTTTCCCAGCTTTGTACTTACCTTTTAATCTTGTTTCTGTTGGTTTTATTTGTACAATTTAAAAAATTTAATTTAATTAATATAATTAAAATTAATTTTATTTAATAATATACTTTAATGTAATATAATACTTTCATATATAAATTTTAATATAATTTTAAAATTTAGTTTAAATTTAATAATTTACTATATTTTAATTTAATAAAGTTGTTTATTTTCTCTTTCATAAGTTCTCTAGCTCTTCTTCAGTCATAAATTCCTCACTTTTTCAAAGATATGATAGATAAAGTATTCCTTGTTCTCCTAATTTGTTTATAGTACCATCCAAATCATGTATCAATTTTTACCTTTTGGTATGGGGAGTGAGATGTAAACTTATGACTATTTTCTGAATATTAGATTCCAGTTTTTCCAGCAAATTTTTTTAATGTGAGTTCTTATTCCAGAAGCTGGAGTTTGGAGATTTATCAAATACTAGATTGTTATAGGCCTTGATTATTGTCATGTATATCTAATTTATTTCAGTGATCCATCACTCTATTTCTTAGCCAGTACCAAATGATTTTGATTAATGATGCTTTACAATATAGTTTTAGGTTTGGTACTCCTAAGCCACCTTTGTATTTTTTTTTCATTAATTCCTTTGAATTATTCCTTGATGTTCTTGACTTTTTGTTCTTTTTTGTTATTAATTTTTTCTAGTTCTATAAAATAATGTTTTTGCAGTTTGAATGGTGTGACACTGAACAAGTAGACCAATGTAGGCAGAACTGTCATTTTTATTATATTAGCTCAGCCTACCCATGAAGAATTAATATTTTTTGAAATGCTGAGATCAGATTTTATTTGTGTGAGAAGCGTTTTGTAATTCTAGTCATATAATTCTTGTGTTTGTTTTGGCAGGTAGATCCCAAAGTATTTATTTTGTCTACAGTAATCTTAAATTGAATTTCTCTTTCTATCTCTTGCTGTTGGGCTTTGTCAATAATATAGAAATGTTGATCATTTGTGTGGGTTTATTTTATATCCTGCAACTTTGCTAAAGCTGTGAATTGTTTCAAGTAGGTTTTTGGATGATTTTCTAGGATTCTCTAAGTATATTATCATATCATCTGCAAAGAGTGATAGTTTTATTTCCTCATTGTCAATTCTAATTCCTTTAATTTATTTTTCTTTCTTATTGCTAAAGTCAACATTTCTAGTACAATTTTGAATAATGAGTCCAGCTTCTCTCCATTACAAATAATGCTTGCTCTTGGTTTTAGATAGATACTGCTTATTATTTTAAGGAAAGCTCCTTTTATCCCTATTCTCTTTAATGTTTTTAATAGGAATGGGTCCTGTATTTTGTCAAAAAGCTTTAAAAAAAAACTGGGAGAGCTCAAGTCAATTCCTAATTTTACTCCGCCACCTTGGCTTCACCCCAGAACTCCTCCACAGTTATCATTACAAATTGTTCATTTCCTTTCATCCCATTTTTCTGTTTATTCTCCTCTGTTTTAATTTGGAATATTACCTTCCCAATCAGCTCTCCTCCTTATCATCCCCTATATATTTCTCCCTCTCCTATATCCCAAAGGGGTAAAACAGGTTTTTAAATCAAACTGAGAGTATGTGTATGTGTATATGTGTATATATACTTACATATATATCTATATATGTCTATGTATTTATATATATATCCTAAGTATGTGTGTATTTATCTTTGAACCAATTCTGATGAGAGTGAAGTTCACACATTGCCTATTATCCCCATTAGTTTCCCCATTTACTGTAAAAGCCTTACTTTGTGTGCCTTCTCTTTGTGAGAAAACTTGTATTATTCTTTCTTTTCCATCACCCTTCTCCTAGTTCATTCCTCTTTTTTACTCCTATATTTTTTATTTGGGGGGTGACATTATCAAAGCTAATCAACTCACTAACTGCTCAAATAATGATAAAGTTCTTAAGAGTTTTATATATCATCTTTCCATCTGAGAATATAAACAGTTTAAATCTGTTAAATCTCTTATTATTAATATTTCATGTTTATCTTTTTAAACTTCTCTTAATTCTTCTGGTTGAATATCACATTTTCTGATCATCTCTTGTCCTTTCATCAGAAATGCTTGGAAGTCCTCTATTTCATTAAATACCCATTTTCCTCTTGTAGGATTATTCTCATTTTTGCTGATAGTTTATTCTTAGTTGTAATTCTAACTCCTTTGTCCTCCAGAATATGAAATTCAAGGTCTTCTCCCCATTTAATGAGGAAGCTGCTAAATCTTATGTAATGCTGACTATAGCTATAAAATATTTGAATTGTTTCTTTATGGACCTGTGCATTTTTTTTTCTCCTTGACCTGGAAACTCTGAAATTTGGCTATAGTATTCCTGGGAATATTAATTTTGGAATCTCTTCCCAGATGTAATCAATAGATTCTTATTATTTTTACCCTTTGGACCTAAGATATTTTGGACAGTTTTCCTTTGTAATTCCTTGAAATAATATGTCTAGACATTTTCTTTATTTTTACTTATGAAGGTAGTTCAATATTTCTTAAATTATTTATCCACAAACTATTTTTGTTGTTTTTCTACTGAGATACTTCACATCATTTCTTCTATTTTATTTTTTCATTTTTTTTTGACTTTGTTGTTTTATTTCTTGAAGACTCATGGATTCATCAGTTTCCACTTGTCCCATTTTAATTTTAAGAAATTGTTTTATTCAATCAGTGTATGTATCATTTTTGTTATTTTTTATAAATTATTTTATAGAATTATTTTTATAAATTATTTTATGATTGTGCTTTTTGAGGAGTTCTTTTCTTTAGTAAATATTTATACTTCCATTTCCATTTAATCTATCCAGCTTTTAAGAATTCTTTTTTTTCAGTGAATATTTTTGGGTTTTTTTGTTTTGTTTTGTTTTGTTTTGTTTTGTTTTGTTTTTTGCTGAGGCAATTGGGGTTAAGTTACTTGCCCAAGGTCACACAGCTAGGAGGTGTTATGTGTCTGAGTCCACATTTGAACTCAGGTCCTCCTGATTTCAAGGCTGGTGCTCTATCCACTGCACCACCTAGGTGCCCCATTTTTTAGGGTTTTAAGATTATATTGTCTTCAATATTTGTTGTGCCTCATTCACCAAACTGTTAATTCTCTTCTCATAATTTTCTTGCATCATTCTCATTACTTTTTCTGATTTTTCTTGTACTCTTTTCACTTTCTTTAACTCTTCCAGGAATTCTTGCTGGATCTGAGCTAAATTATTATTATTATTATTATTATTATTATTATTATTATTTTAGGCTTTGCTTGTAGCTGTTTTCACATCATTGTTTTCTTGTGAGTTTATGAGTTAGTCTTCCCTGTCACTATAGTAGCTATATATATACTATTGTTTGCTCATTTTCCTAGCCTATTTCTTCACTTTGAACTTTATTTTGAGGTTTGACTCTACTTATCTGGGGGTGGTGAGACACTGTGTCAAGCTTCAAGCTTTTTTGTGCTGCTCTTTTCAGGTCTAATTCTGGAAATCTGAAAATTCTCAGTACTTCCAAAATTGTGTTATCCTGGGAAAGGTGCAGTCATTGTCTTCCTATTATGCCCTCTGCTCTTTATCCAGCAAGTTACAAATAATAGTGTTTCTTTTGACCCTAGAACTAGAATCAGATACCCTGCTCTCTTGTACTAACCATAAGCACTTATTGAACCTTGGAATTGCAACTTATAAATGTATATGGGCAATAGAACTGCCAATCAGTTCAGGAAAAGATTCCCATAGTATCTTTCTGATCAGTTGCCAACTCCTTTATCATCTCAGGGTTGAAAGCTCCCAAAGTTGTTGCTGATAGTGCTATAGCACCCACCTCCAAGGCTACCAATAGTGTTCCCATTGACTAGGGAACCCCAAAACTCTGAAAAATCCTTAAAGGAGGAAACCTCCTTGTACTCTGCCTCAGGGAGGGGACTCCACCCTAAGCACAGTTTCATCTTTGTTATCTGGCTCAGTCCAGAAACCCATTGAATTCAATTCAAATTCTAACCCTGGCTGAAACCCAGCCTGGAGCCAACCTGGGACTCTACCTGCAAGCCCCCTTCAGCTTGTAGCCAAAGCCCCCTATTATAAAAGAGCCACGCTGGAGTCCTCTCTTTGTAGAGGTCCCAAACATGGCAGCCTTACGTCTGGCATGTCAAAGGATTTCTGTCCACTAGAACCCAGGTTCTGGTGCCTTTTACCTCTACCTTCAACTTTACTAACCCGACTTTACTTCCAAACCCCATAATAAACCTCTTTTATCAATCTAGGTTTTTGGGTCTGTAAATTCCTTTACAGGGGATTCTTGTACCTCTGTATCCTTGCCCTGAATCCAAAGGGGTTGCAGGGGAGCTCTATTTGACTCCCTGTACCCCAAACCTGTCACTAGATCTCAATTAAACCTAATTTCATTTAGATACCCCAATTCTAAACCTCATCACCATCATATTCCAGACCTATGCAAAATTCTCTTGTGGACCTCATAAGCTATCTTAGCTGAAAAGAAAACTCTCCCTTTGATCTTTCTTTCTTTCTTTCTTTTTTTTTTTTTTTTTTTTTTTTTTTTTTTACTTTGCTGCTCTAAAATATGATTTGAGATGTTATTTTAAAGTTATTTGGAGAATAAATGTTGAGAAAATTCAGAAGGATCTTTACTCTATGGTACTCTACATATATCTAATGTAAATTTCTCATTCAATTGCTTATCTCTTTGTTTCCCTATAGACTGAACCCTTTCTTGTAACAAAGAAAAAGCAATTAAGAAGCAACATCTGATACAGAGATCCCACTTTATATTGTAACCAATAGTTTGTTGTAATCTTCCCCCACTTCTCTGTAATTTGAGAGGAATGATAATTCATTAGTTTTTTTGTGACTTTAATTGGTTTTCCCATTAGAATTCAAGGATCATTATTTCATTGATCTTTTAATTTATGTTGCTGTAGTCGTTGTGTTCATTGTAATATATTTTCACTGTATTTCCATATAAATTTGTACAAATCTTTTCAAATTATTTCTGGTCAGATATTACCGCACAATAATATTGTATTACAACAATCTACAATAATTTTTCAGTAATACCCCCAATTGATAGCCCTCCCCTCTTTGTTTCTAGTATTTTTCTGCAATAATAACTGTTGCTTATAAATATTTTGCTATATATTGAACTTTATATTTTTGATTTCCTTTCAATACATGGTCAATTGTGGGTTGTCTAGATAAAAGAGTATGAATAATTTAGCCTTTTTCTTTTTGCATAATACCATATTAATATCCACAATTACTGTACCACTTCATAGCACCAAATCAAATCCGCAAATATTTTAAGCATCTGCTATGTGCCAGGCACTATGATAATCACTGGGAAGTGAAACAGGCAAAAATGGTCCCTGCCAATAAGGAGCTTACAATCTAATGGAGGATATAACATGCAAACTATGAATATGTAAATATATGTATATGTATATGTACATATATATGTATATGTAAAGAAAAATCTGTAAAGTATAAATTAGAGCTATTCCCAGACAAAAGCATCAAAATTAAGGAGGATCAGAAATAATTTATTGTAGCAGATAGGACTTCAGTAGTTTGAATTGAAAGACACATAAATCACAATGCAATGATGAGAAGCATTCTAGGAATAGGTAATAGCCAGTGAAAATGGGAGGAGTCAAAAGATGGAGTGAGTGTCTTTTGAGAGAAACCACAAGGAGCCCAGTTTTACTGGATCAAAGAATACTCTGAAGAAGGAAAGTTAAGTGTAAATAAATCTAGAGAAACAGGAATGGGGTAGGTTATGCAAAGCTTTAAAAGCTAGAATGCCACCAGCATGCCTATATTTCCACAGTGCCTCCAATATTAGATATTGCCATCATTTTTATCTTTACCATTTTTTTTTATGACAGATGAAACTTCAGAATTGTTTTAATTTGAATATTTTCTTCCTAAGGTTGTTATTGCTTAGCCTTCACTACAAATGAAAAGCTAGAATCTTTCATCTATGCAAGAAATTTGAATTTAACTACATATTAAATTGCCCTTAAGATTCCCTGCCTCAAACTGAATCATGTGATCACTGAATTTTAGAATTGGGAATTCAGCAGCCATCTAGTCCAATTTATACCTGAAAAAGAATGTCCCGCCCAAGATATCCAGTCTCTTCTTGGAAAACTCCAATAATCACATTCTACTTTTATACATTTCAAAGTTTAAAGTTGCCTCTTTTTAACTTCTATTCATTGGCCATTAGTTCTGTCCTCTGAAGCCCAACAAAACAAGAATAAACCATATTTAACACAATAGTCCTTCAAAATGAATGAAAAATTATTATGTTACTACTGAGTCCTCCTTTTATAAATTAAACCAGTTGTTGGTTGTTTTTCTTTTTTATTTTAAAATTCATCTCCATTTTCATGGATTCAGAATCCTTCACTATCATGATGGGCCTCTGGATACTTTTCAGTTTATCAATATATTCCTCTGGTAAATTAAAATTAGGCCAAAGGCAATCAAAGGGTCAACAGGCATGAGCCAGAGGAGAGATACTCTGAATGATCTAAGGAACAGATAGAAAAGCCATCAGAAGAGGAAACATCTCTCCATAGAGGATTTAGGTGTGACCTACCTGCCTCTTAGGATGTTCCTCAGACACAAGAAGCCAGGTATGCAAGCTACTTTAAACAAGGTTACATAGGCCTTAGAAAGGAACCATGTTAAATAAAAACACATGATGAATGAATCAATAAACATTTGTTAAGTATCCACTACTGGTCAGATAATATATGTCAATTGCTGAGGATAACAAGAAAGCAAAAGATAATTGTTGCTCTTGAGGAGCCCCAATCTAATAGGGGAGGTAATATTCAAATAATTTTGAACAAAAAAGATGAATACAGGATAAATTGAAAAATTACCAATAGAGAAAAGGCACTAAAAAGAAGGTAAAGATGATCTTTCCTATAGATAATGGGATGACTCTAAATGTTCAGTTTCAATTACATCACAACTCAAAGGACAATTTAGGACATTTCTAGGACTCTCACCTGTGGCTTCAAGAAGTTTCACAGCAGTTATACACTGGTAAAACTGTCTCTACAAACAGGCTAAACCATGTTGACAGTAACCAACAGGCCCCATCAGTGAATTAATTGGACAACTAGGTGGCTCAGTAGATAGTGCCAGGCCTGGAGTCAGGAGATTCACTTTCCTGAGTCCAAATCTAGCCTGAAACACTTACTGGCTGTTAACCTAATTAGCCTTATTTTCGTTATCTGAATATTGGAGCTGGAGAAGGAAATGGGACTATCTATGTCAAAAAACAAACTAACAAAATTGAGTCTTCTAGATCTAATAATAATAACCCATGTGATCAGACCAATAGAGATTACAGTGGGACTCATCTCCCTATTCATGAAAGCTACACCTCTCCTTGAAGCCCAAATCTCATGTTTTATTTTGTTTTTCTTCTCTTTTCTTCTTCCTTTTCTTCTTCTTTTTTTTTTTTTTTTTTTTTTTTGGTTCTTTCAAATTCTAGTTTTCAATTTACTAAAAACTCAAGAATCTTAAAATGAGTATAATTCATTTAACATTTCCTTATGTTATGTATCTTATTTTATTTTTATTTAATCATCTCTGTGGTTCTTTATTATGGATATTATTAAGTGGTTTCATTCAAATTAAATTCTAAAGGCAATACTTTAATTTGTGCCTATGAAAAACAATTATCTTTGAAAAAAAATTGAGTGACTTAAAAACTTATGAAAGATTTTAATATATGTTATCCTATCTACAACCCCACAATTTTTTCCTGTGTTCTATCATTTCTCTTTTTCTCTGTAAGTAATCTTTTCTGACTTCTAAAAGTATATTGGAAATTAGGCTTAGGTATCTCACAGGCTCAAGCCTATTGAGCCTGGGTAGGATAGGAGATAATTTTTGTTTCTTTAGTTTCTAAGAAAGTGAGTTTTGCTTCAGTTTCATTCCATTCCCTTCAGTATATTTTATTTTAAATTAACACCATGGCTTTCTAATGGGCCCAGTGGACAGTTTAAAGACATTAGGATTGGGTGGGAACTAGAAGATGGAGGAGATAGAAGATAAAACCAGGAGAAAGCACATTTAAAGCCTTAGATATTATTAGATGTTTCTTTGTTGAAC
This sequence comes from Sminthopsis crassicaudata, assembly GCF_048593235.1. Classification (NCBI taxonomy): domain Eukaryota; kingdom Metazoa; phylum Chordata; class Mammalia; order Dasyuromorphia; family Dasyuridae; genus Sminthopsis; species Sminthopsis crassicaudata. The sequence goes on from NC_133618.1 coordinate 328,836,165, forward strand.
ATTTTTTCATTTAAAATGAAAAAGACATTAGAAGGGGGGGGAAACACTTTCACATTAAAATATGGCTTAGAATAATTTAATGGGGAAATGGATAGCCCTGTTTATATCCATTTACCTTGTGAAATTTAATTGTTTTAAGATTCATTTTTGTAACAAAGTCATTTTATTCCTTTTTAATCCCTTTCTTTAGGATTCATGCCATAAATAAAATCCGAGTCTTGCAATTTCTGTGTCTTAATGACACACCAAAGAAGACTTTCTCTTAAGTATTTGAATTTTTCTTTTAGCTCTATCCTGGCAAACAAATGAACTCATTTATTATTTTTATTGATAGAAGGTACTTGCTTTCTAGATGCCATAAACTAACACATTAAACCCAAGTGATGAAATATAACAAATAAAGACACACAGAGTAATCACTAGTAAAATCCCCTTCTAACCCTAGAATCATATCAGATGCTTTAAATCATCCTGCCCTTAGCAGAGGAAGTTATAAAATGTAAATACTCTTTGGGCATGTTGGTTTCCTATTTTCCCTTCTGAAAATGAGTTAAGGATTGTGATAGTCCATAAAAGCCTAAATAAAATTTGGGGGGATGTCAGGTTAAAAAAAAAAAAAAAAGAATAACAAGATATTTTTTCATTATTGGTCCCAAGTTCAATATATATCTTGAATGATTCAATTCATCATAATTAGATTATGATGAAAAGCAGTGTGACAGTACAAAAGAAGTGAACTTGTAGTGTGAAGACATTGGTTCAAATTGTGATTTGACTACTTAAATCATTGTGTAATCATGAATAACTTATTAACCATTGGTTCTTCACCTGTAAAATGAGATAGTAATATTTGTGCTACCAACTGTGCTATATAAATGTGAAGTACTTGGGCGTGGTTAAATGAGAGCTATGTCAGTTTACCTGTGTGACCTACGAAAAGTCAGTAAATCTTTTTTCTCTCTTATTACTTTCCTCATCTGCAAAATGAGAACTGAACTAAATGATCTTTAAGGCCCCTTCTAAATCTGTGTTCCTAATTCTAATAGGGCAATTCATCCTATTCTGGGAAAATTCTGTATTTATTTTATTCCTAATTGAAATAATCAAAGGGATAAAACATGGAAGATATAGTATAATGTTTTAGAAATTTAGAAATAATGGTTTTGAAATTAGAAATTGCACTTAAGTTTCTGCAAGTCAAAACCTTAAATGCATAGAAAGCCCAGTAAGTAGAGATCTAAAACTTAAAATAACCTTTGTTGCTCACATAAACATAAAATCAAGAAAGACCACTGGGTATGGAGAAAAAAATAGCCTTGCTCAAAGGGATTTCTTGTTTTTTGCTGCCTTTTCTGTTCTTAATCATGACCAAATGGAGAAAAAAGTGGGGGAGGGAAATTGAGAAACTAGTGAACCCCCAAATCCTAGGCTGTTTTTTTGGCATAATAATCTCAAGTGACTAAGTATAGTTTAACTATTAGCAGCTAAATAGGAAGCAACATAGATTTAGAGCAGCTAGGTATCAGAGTAAATAGAACTGGGCTTAGACACATCTTTCTAAGTTCAAAACTAACCTTAGACCCTTACTAGCAGTATGACTCTGAATAAGTCACTTAACCCTATTTACCTCAGTTTCCTCACTTTTATAACAAGCTAGAGAAAGAAACAGAAAACCTCTCCAGATCTTTGCCAAGAAAACCCTAAATGGGTTCACAAAGAGTTAGGCAGGACTGAAATAGCAGAACAACAACAACTTGGATTTGCCTGGCCTAAACTGAAGAGTAAACTCTGATGGAGACCTTATTCAAATTATATTGCACAATTATATAGCCCCTTTAAGCATAGTTCTTAATTGTGTGAGCCAATTCACAAATTTGCCGACAGTGAATTCGTGTCCCTATTTCTCCACATCTCTTCCAATATTTGTCCCTTACCTTTTTTGTCGTGTTAATTAATCTGAGGTGGTACTTCAAAGTTACTTTAAATTATATTTCACTAGTAAAGAATAATTTAGAGCATTTTTCATATAAATTTACATATAACTATTGACAGCTTTGATTTCTCCTGAAAATTGCTTGTTTATATCCATTGACTGCACCACCTAGCTGTTCCCAAGTTAACATAATCCTCTCTTAAATTTTTATTCTGATATCTTATTATTATAAAGCAAAGTCAGTGTGTTCTTAAAGTTTGTATCAGAAGAGACTATATCAGTTTTATCAATGAGAAAGGGTTTGATAATGACTTTGATGATAGATTGCATTTGTGTGATTGACAGCTTAGCTAGCTTGAGAGTCAAAATAAATTGAGACTTGTTGAAGATTTTCGCTTTAAAAAGTTAGGGTCTCCTATCGTATCCAAGGCCATTTATAGCTGTATTGATCTAGATCTAGTCACTAGACCCAGATGGCTGTGTAGGGGAAAATGAGAAAGGATCCTCCCTCATTGAAATCCAATTCACTTGTATGTCATAGTATCATTTCCCTGATGTCATTGTCCTCTTTGAGAACGAAAGACACACAACAACAACCTGAGAGGGTCATCATCAAAAGAACAGCCACCAAGTAATAAATATATCTTTATTATTTTAATTCAATGAATCATTAAGACTGCTGCTAAAATAGCGAGAAACTATGATCTGCAATGGCAGATCAAATGCCAAATGATTGAAATTATAAACATTTTGAAGAAGTGAATTGGAATTTTCATAAACCACATTTAGCAATTCATAATAACAAAGCCCTTTATGGAAATTATCTCACCTGATCTTCAAAACAAGATTTTAGAGTAAGTACTATATTATTAATATCTGTATTTTCAGGGAGATCATTAAGGACCAATGAGATTAATTAAGTAGCTTGACAAAGGTTATATAGATAGTGTGAGATGAGACCCACAGATGACTTGGATTTTAAATATTAAGATTTTTTTGTATCATTTTTATTTTTTCTAAGTTTAATTGCTGTCTTTTTATATCATAGTCATTTCTGAAAATACCATCTTTCATCAAGACAGATAGTCTTCTCTTTAAACAAAAAAAAAAAAAAAAAATAGCAACAGTTAAAACCACTGCCAGATAAATCATTTGGGAAATGGAGGAGAAAGAGGTAGTTTATGAAAAGCTTTCCCCAAACCACTTGAAATGGAGTCCCCAAATTCACCTAACTTGTCAGTAATAGAAAGATGTTAATTGAAAGAACTCACCTGAGATTAAAACCCCAGAAAGCCAGCTTCTCTCAGAACCCGGCCACCCCCTACCCCCACCTGGACTGACTGGGTGCATTCTCAGAGCCTCAGAGTGCAGACTCAGTACAGTCATTGCTGTTCTGTTAGTGGCTCTCTGCTGCCCTACCCCCAGTCTGTAGAGGAAGCCCATTAATACCATCCAGCCCCATCCCCGGCAAAACAGACCAATTGTTTCTCTTGTCAGTTTGTTTTCTTCGATTCCTACTCTGACAAAATGAACAAAAAGTTCAAAAGGGCTCTAACCATTGACAGCTTTTGTATGGAGAGAGAGCAGACTTCAAACACTGAGGAGACTAAAAATAGACTGTCCCCAGATGAATCCCCTAAGAGGGATGTGAGCTGCTCCTCAATACAAAAGAATCTCATAGAGGAAATCAAAAAGGCTCTCACAAGAGAGCTGGAAGAGAAATGGGAAAAAGAAAGGGAAGCTTGGCAAGAGAGCCTGGAGAAGTCATCCCATGCATTCAAAGACAGAGTGGATAAAGAAATCAAATCAGGGGGGCGGAGCCAAGATGGCGGAGAAGAAACACACTGACTCAGTGAACGTCCTCACTCCCTCACAACCAATTAGATAAATTAAGTCTCAAAATTAGCTCAGGACTGATAGATACCACAAGGACTGGAAGCACGACTTACCAGCTGAAGAGAATCTGGAGTTTCAACAGGAAAGGTCAGTTCTCAGGGGAGGAATAAGAAAGACCAGCACAGACGGTGGGGTAGGGGCACACTGCACCCATTGCGCTGGGAGGGGCTCTGGGATCAGAGAAGCCACTGAGGTAAAGGAATCTGGCACAGGCTGTTAGCTCTTCTCTGCTAATTATTTAGCAGTTCAGAAGAGAAAGCCAAAATATTTTGGAACTCAGGTTGGATTTCCCCCCCCCCCCACCCTGGGGGTGACTCGACAGACTCGGCACCAGGGGGTGTGGCCTCAGCTACCTCCTGAGAATAGTTAAGAGACTGACAAGTGGGTGGATACGGCCCAAGGCAACACACACTGCCTAGCTTAGCTGGAGGGAGTGGAACTCAGCTCCAGGAAGTCCCAGAGAAGCGGAACCTTTGAACTAGGGACCGCGGTTTCTGGCAGACACTTCCAGTTTGAGCGCAGGGGCTTCTCACGTCACCTGCTGCAGACATCCACTCCCCACCCGGACACATAGGCTGAGCTTCGTGCTGTCTTCACTATTTTACTCCCTCAAAGCACAGCAGTGCTAATCACCTCTGAGGCACTTCCAGGGAGGGGGTGGGGAACTCTCTCCCAGAGCTCTCTCTTAGCTCGGGGGCAGGGGCCGCTGCATCCATCCGGTCTGGGAGGAAGCTGGTAAAGAAGTAAATAATTTCCTACCCCAGGGACAGACCCCAAAACATTTTTTAAGTATGAGCAAAAAAGCTAGAAAAACTATAGATTCCTTCTATACAGAGAAAGAGCGGGTACCCAACCCCGAGGAAGTTAACAGCAAAGATTCAGAAGATAACAACCTAAAGGGGAACGATTCCTGCCCCCCATCACATAACTCTCTCCTAGAAGAAGCTCTTAAGAAATTGAGGGAGATCGAAGAAAAATGGGGCAAGGAAAGGGAAGTTATGATAGAGAATAACAACGTCCTGAAATTGGAGTTGGAAAAAATAAAGAATTCACAGGAGATGCAGGGAAACAAAATTAGTGAATTAGAAAAGGTTAAAAAAACACAGGAAAGTAGGATTTCTGAATTGGAAAAGATAAAAAAGTCTCAAGAAAATAGAATTTCTGAATTGGAAAAAGAAAATAATTCTCAAAAAAAAAAATTAGGGAAATGGAAAAAAATTCAATAGAGCAAAATAATTCATTTAAAAACGAAATTGGGCATTTACAAAAAGAACTAAAAACTGTGAAAGAAGAAAATAACTCCTTAAAAGTCAGGATGGAACAAATAGAAATGAATGATTCACAGAGAACCCAAGAATCAGTCAAACAAAACAAAAAAAATGAGAAGCTGGAGAACAACGTCAAATACTTACTGGGAAAATCTATAGACCTGGAAAATAGATCTAGGAGAGATAATCTGCGGATTATTGGACTTCCAGAAAACTATGACCAAAAAAAGAGCCTAGATTCTATTTTACAGGAAATTATCAAAGAGAACTGTCCAGAGATAATAGAAACAGAAGGGAAAGTAGATGTGGAAAGAATTCATCGAACTCCTTCTGAAATAGACCCTAAAAAAAGAACACCACGGAATATTGTGGCTAAGCTGCAGAATTACCACACAAAGGAGAAAATCCTGCAAGCAGCTAGAAAAAAACAATTTAAATACCAAGGTGCCACAATAAGGGTCACCCAAGATCTGGCTGCCTCCACATTAAAAGATAGAAGGGCCTGGAACCTGATATTCCGTAAGGCAAAAGATCAAGGACTGCAACCAAGAATGAACTACCCAGCTAAGTTTAGCATCTTTTTCCATGGAAGAAGATGGTCATTCAATGAAACAGAGGAATTCTATATGTTTCTAAGAAAAAAACCAGACTTAAACAAAAAATTTGATCTACATCCACAAGACTGAAGAGAAACAGAAAAAGGTACACAGAACCCTTGAGAACTGTAACTCTGTTGTGGGTATATAAAAAATACTCAAGGATAATTTGATTTTACTGATATAAAAGAAAAAAAGGGGGGTGTAGTAAAGGGAAGGAGGTCGGTTCAGAAAAAGGGGAAGGAGTGATAAAAAGAGGGAAACTACATCCCAGGAAGAGACATAGAAAATACACCATATCTGAGGGAATTTAGTGAGGGGGAGAATCATTGTGTGAATCTTACTCTCATCAGAAGAGGCTCAAAGAGTAAATAATTAACATATTTGTTTTTCAGAGAATTTTCTCTCACCTCATTAAAAGGGGGGAGAGGAAAAGGGAAAAAGAAAAGGGGAATAAGTGAAGGGACTTGGAGGGAGGGGGGAGGGATCCTAAAAAAAAAAAAAAAAAAAAAAAAAAAGAGGGAGGGTTGCGCGTCACAAGGGGGGTCTGTAAATTAAATATCGGGGAGGGGGATCAGGGGGGTCAAGGGAAAAAAGCATAATCTGGGGATAATACGATGGCAGGAAATACAGAATTAGTAATTTTAACTGTAAATGTAAATGGGATGAACGATCCCATCAAACGGAGACGGATAGTAGATTGGATCAAAAAGCAGAACCCTACAATATGTTGCCTACAGGAAACACACTTAAAGCAGGGAGATACATACAGAGTAAAGGTAAAAGGTTGGAACAGAGCCTATTATGCTTCAGGTAAAGCCAAAAAAGCAGGGGTAGCTATCCTTATCTCAGATCAAGCAAAAGCAGAAGTAGATCTCGTTAAAAAAGATAAGGAAGGAAACTATATCCTGCTGAAAGGTAGCATAAATAATGAAGCCATATCAATACTAAACATATATGCACCAAGTGGTATAGCATCTAACTTTCTAAAGGAAAAGTTAAGAGAACTGCAAGAAGAAATAGACAGTAAAAACTATAATAGTGGGAGATCTCAACCTTGCACTCTCAGATTTAGACAAATCAAACCACAAAACAAACAAGAAAGAAATTAAAAAAGTAAATAGAACATTAGAAAAACTAGGTATGATAGACCTTTGGAGAAAACTGAATGGCAATAGGAAGGAATATACTTTCTTCTCAGCAGTTCATGGATCCTATACAAAAATTGACCATATACTAGGACATAAAGATCTCAAAATTAAATGTAGGAAGGCAGAAATAATAAATGCCTTCTTCTCAGATCACAATGCAATAAAAGCTACATTCAGTAAAAAGTTAGGGGTAAATAGACCAAAAAGTAATTGGAAACTGAATAATCTCATCTTAAAGAATGACTGGGTGAAAGAGCAAATTATAGAAACAATTAACAATTTCACCCAAGATAATGATAATGATGAGACATCATATCAAAATCTTTGGGATGCAGCTAAAGCGGTAATAAGGGGAAATTTTATATCTTTAGAGGCTTATTTGAAGAAAATTGAGAAAGAGAAGATTAACGAATTGGGCTTACAACTTAAAAGGCTAGAAAAAGACCAAATTATAAACCCCCAACCAAAAATTAAACTCGAAATACAAAAATTAAAAGGAGAAATCAATAAAATTGAAAGTAAAAAAACTATTGAATTAATAAATAAAACCAAGAGTTGGTTTTATGAAAAAGCCAATAAAATAGATAAACCTTTGGTAAATTTGATCAAAAAAAAGAAAGAGGAAAATCAAATTGATAGTCTTACAAATGAAAAGGGGGATCTTTCCACCAATGAAGAGGAAATTAGAGAAATAATAAGGAGTTACTTTGCCCAACTTTATGCCAATAAATTTGATAACTTAAGTGAAATGGATGACTTCCTCCAAAAATATAGGCTCCCTAGATTAACAGAGGAGGAGATAAATTGCTTAAATAGTCCCATTTCAGAAAAAGAAATAGAACAAGCTATTAATCAACTCCCCAGGAAAAAATCCCCAGGGCCAGATGGATTCACATGTGAATTCTACCAAACATTTAAAGAACAATTAGCCCCAATGTTATATAAATTATTTGAAAAAATAGGGGATGAAGGAGTCCTACCAAATTCCTTTTATGACACAGACATGGTACTGATACCTAAACCTGGTAGATCGAAAACTGAGAAAGAAAATTATAGACCAATCTCCTTAATGAATATTGATGATAAATCTTAAATAAGATATTAGCAAAAAGACTTCAGAAAATCATCTCCAAGATAATACACTATGATCAAGTAGGATTTATTCCAGGAATGCAGGGCTGGTTTAATATTAGGAAAACTATTAATATAATTGACCATATTAATAATCAAATTAATAAGAACCATATGATCATCTCAATAGATGCAGAAAAAGCATTTGACAAAATCCAACATCCATTCCTACTAAAAACTCTTGAGAGTATAGGAATAAATGGATTATTCCTTAGAATAATCAGGAGTATATATTTAAGACCGTCAGTAAGCATAATATGCAATAGAAATAAACTGCAACCTTTCCCAGTAAGATCAGGAGTGAAACAAGGTTGCCCACTATCACCATTACTATTCAATATAGTACTAGAAACGCTAGCCTCGGCAATAAGAGCCGAGAAAGAGATTCAAGGAATTAGAGTAGGAAATGAGGAAATTAAACTATCACTTTTTGCAGATGACATGATGGTATACTTAGAGAACCCCAAAGACTCTGCTAAAAAGCTACTAGAAATAATTCAAAATTTCAGCAAAGTGGCAGGATACAAAATAAATCCACATAAATCCTCGGCATTTTTATACATCACTAACAAAATGCAACAGCAAGAGATACAAAGAGAAATTCCATTCCAAACAAATGTTGAGAGTATAAAATATTTGGGAATCCATCTACCAAAGAAAAGTCAGGAATTATATGAGAAAAATTACAAAACACTTGCCACAAAAATAAAATCAGATTTAAATAATTGGAAAGACATTCAGTGCTCTTGGATAGGCCGAGCGAATATAATAAAGATGACAATACTCCCCAAACTAATCTATTTATTTAGTGCTATACCAATCAGACTCCCAAGAAACTATTTTAATGACCTAGAAAAAATAACAACAAAATTCATATGGAAGAATAAAAGGTCAAGAATTGCAAGGGAACTAATGAAAAAAAACTCAGAGGAAGGTGGTCTAAGTGTACCTGATCTAAAGCTATATTATATAGCAGCAGTCACCAAAACCATTTGGTATTGGCTAAGAAATAGACCGGTAGATCAGTGGAACAGATTAGATACAAAGGACAAAAAAGGGTACATCTATAGCAATCTAATCTTTGACAAACCCAAAGATTCCAACATTAGGGATAAAAATTCATTATTCGGAAAAAACTGTTGGGAAAACTGGAAATTAGTATGGCAGAAATTAGATATGGATCCACACTTAACACCATATACCAAGATAAGATCAAAATGGGTCCATGATTTAGGCATAAAGAGGGAGATAATAAATAGATTAGAGGAACAGAGGATAATCTACCTTTCAGACTTGTGGAGGAGGAAGGAATTTATGACCAGAGGAGAACTAGAGATCATTATTGATCACAAAATAGAAGATTTTGATTACATCAAACTAAAAAGTTTCTGTACAAATAATACTTATGCAAACAAGATTAGAAGGGAAGTAACAAATTGGGAAAATATTTTTAAAAACAAAGGTTCTGACAAAGGTCTCATTTCCAAAATATATAGAGAACTGACCATAATTTATAAGAAACCAAACCATTCTCCAATTGATAAATGGTCAAAGGATATGAACAGACAATTCTCAGAGGAAGAAATTGAAACTATATCCACTCACATGAAAGAGTGTTCCAAATCACTATTGATCAGAGAAATGCAAATTAAGACCACTCTGAGATACCACTACACACCTGTCAGATTGGCTAAGATGACAGGAACAAATAATGACAAATGTTGGAGGGGATGTGGGGAAATTGGGACACTAATACATTGCTGGTGGAGCTGTGAAAGAATCCAGCCATTCTGGAGAGCAATCTGGAATTATGCCCAAAAAATTATCAAACTGTGCATACCCTTTGACCCAGCAGCGCTACTACTGGGATTATATCCCAAAGAAATACTAAAGAGCGGAAAGAGACATATATGTGCCAAAATGTTTGTGGCAGCTCTTTTTGTTGTAGCTAGAAACTGGAAGATGAATGGATGTCCATCAGTTGGAGAATGGTTGGGTAAATTGTGGTATATGAAAGTTATGGAATATTATTGCTCAGTAAGAAATGACCAGCAGGAGGAATACAGAGAGGGTTGGAGAGACTTAAATCAACTGATGCTGAGTGAAATGAGCAGAACCAGAAGATCACTGTATACTTCAACAACGATACTGTATGAGGATGTATTCTGATGGAAGTGGAAATCTTCAACATAAAGAAGATCCAACTCACTTCCAGTTGATCAATGATGGACAGAGGTAGATACACCCAGAGAAGAAACACTGGGAGGGGAATGTAAATTGTTAGCACTAATATCTGTCTGCCCAGGTTGCATGTACCTTCGGATTCTAATGTTTATTGTGCAACAAGAAAATGATATTCACACACATGTATTGTACTTAGACTATATTGTAACACATGTAAAATGTATGGTATTGCCTGTCGTCGGGGGGAGGGAATAAGGGAGGGGGGGTAATTTGGAAAAATGAATACAAGGGATAATATTATAATATATATATATATATATATATATATATATAATAAAAAAAATTAAAAATAAATAAATAAATAAAAAAAAAAAAAAAAAAAAAAAAAAAAAAAGAAATCAAATCATTGAGAACAAGATTAGTGAGCTGGAAAAGGTAAACAACTCCAAGGAAAACAGGATTAGTGAGCTGGAAAAAGAAAACAGCTCTCTAAAAAATAAAATGGATAAAATGGAAAAAAATTCCATAGAAGATAAAAACTCAATTGGACAATTACAAAGAGATATAAAAAAAGTGAGTGAAGAAAATACATCATTGAAAATTAGACTGGAACAAGTAGAAATGAATGACTCAAGGAGAAACCAAGAGGTAGTCAAGCAAAACTAGAGAAATGAAACAATTGAAAAGAATGTCAAGTACCTTACTAGAAAGACAACAGACCTGTAAAACTGATCCAGGAGAGACAATTTGAGAATAATCGGACTCCCTGAAAAATGGAGGAAAAAAAGAGCTTGGACACCATTTTCGAGGAAATTATCAAAGAAAACTGCCCAGACATTCTAGAAACAGAGGGTAAAATAGACATTGAAAAAAATTCATCGATCACCTACTGAAAGGGACCTTAAAATCAAAACGCCAAGAAATATAGTGGCCAAGTTCAAGAACCATCAGACAAAGGATAAGATATTGGAAGCTGCTAGAACAAAGCAATTCAGATATGGAGGATCCACAATAAGGATAACCCAGGATCTAGCAGCATCCACATTAAAAGAACGAAGGGCCTGGAACATGATATTCCGAAAGGCTAAGGAACTTGGTATGCAGCCAATAATAACTTACCCAGCAAGAATGAGCATTGTTTTCCAGGGAAGAAGATGGACATTTAACTAAATAAATGAATTCCATCTATTTTTGATGAAAAAACCGGACCTACATAAAAGGTTTGATCTTCAAATACAGAACTCAAGAGATTTCTAAAAAGGTAAAAAGAAATCGTGAGAACTATACTTCTGCCAAAAAAATATGTAACGAACATATGTACAATTTGTCTTAGAAACTAGAGGTGGAAAGGGAATTATATCATAAAAAAGTGTAAAGTGGTGGTACTACATCTCATGAAGAGGCAAAGGTAATCTATTATATCTGAGAGAAAGAAAGGAGGGAGATGAACATAGTGTGTATCAATAGACATATTCGATTTATGGTGAAACTTCTTCCATTCATTGAAAAGTGAAAGGGAAGGAGTAAGCTAAGGGGAAGGGAATACAGAAATTTCGAGGAAAAGGGGTAAAATAAGGAGAGGATCTTTAAGGTGGGGGAGGGATCCTAAAAAGGGAGGGCTGTGAAGAGCAAGTGGTGTTCACCAGTTTAATATTGGGTAGGGGGGTAAGAGGGAAGGAAAGGGGGAAAGCATAAGCAGGGGTTAATAGGATGGCAAGCAATATAGAATTAGTCCTTTTAACCATAAATGTGATTGGGGCAAACTGCCTCATAAAGAGGAAGCAGTTAGCAGACTGGATTAAAAGTCAGAATCCTACTATATGTTGTTTACAGGAAACACACCTGAAACAGGGTGAGACATTCAAACTAAAAGTAAAAGGGTGGAGCAGAATCTATTATGCTTCAGGCAAAACCAAAAAAGCAGTAGTAGCCATTCTCATCTCAGATCAAGCAAAAACAAAAATTGATCTAATTAAAAGAGATAAGGAAGGGCATTATATCCTGCTAAAGGGCAACATCAATAATGAAGCAGTATCAATATTAAACATATATGCACCAAGTGGTGCAGCATCTAAATTCTTAAAAGAGAAATTAAGAGAGCTGCAAGAGGAAATAGATAGCAAAACTATAATAGTGGGAGATCTCAACCTTGCACTCTCAGAATTAGATAAATCAAATCACAAAATAAGAAAGAAGTCAAAGAGGTAAATAGAATATTAGAAAAGTTTGATATGATAGATCTTTGGCGAAAGCTAAATGGAGACAGAAAGGAATATACTTTCTTCTCAGCAGTTCATGGAACCTATACAAAAATTGATCACATACTAGGGCATAAAAACCTCAAAATCAAATGCAGTAAGGCAGAAATAGTAAATGCATCCTTTTCAGACCACAATGCAATCAAAATTACATTTAATAAAAAGCCAGGGGAAAATAGACCAAAAAATAATTGGAAACTAAATAATCTTATACTAAAGAATGATTGGGTAAAACAGCAAATCATAGCCATAATTAATAACTTCACCCAAGAAAATGATAATAATGAGAAATCATACCAAAATGTGTGGGATACAGCCAAAGCAGTAATAAGGGGAAGTTTTATATCTCTACAGGCCTACTTGCATAAAATAGAGAAAGAAAGGGCCAATGAATTGGGCTTACAACTAAAACTGCTAGAAAACGAACAAATTAAAAACCCCCAGACAAACACAAAACTTGAAATTCAAAAAAAAAAAAAAAAGGTGAGAGTAATAAAATTGAAAGTAAAAAAAAAAAAAAACTATTGAATTAATTAATAAAACTAAGAGTTGGTTCTATGAAAAAAACCAACAAAATAGACAAACCCTTAGTAAACCTGATTTAAAAAAGGAAAGAGAAAAAGCAAATTGTTAGTCTTGAAAATGAAAAGAACTCACCACTAATGAAGAGGAAATTAGAACAATAGTTAGGAGCTACTTTGCTCAACTTTATGCCGATAAATTCGATAACTTAAATGAAATGGAAGAATACCTTCAAAAATATAGCTTGCCCAGATTAACAGAGGAAGAAGTAAGTAGTCTAAATACTCCCATCTCAGAAAAAAGAAATAGACCAAGCTATTAACCAACTTCCTAAGAAAAAGTCCTCAGGACCAGATGGATTTACATGTGAATTCTACCAAACATTTAAAGAACAACTAACTCCAATGCTATGTAAACTATTTGAAAAAATAGGGATTGAAGGAGTCCTACCAAATTCCTTCTATGACACAGACATGGTACTGATACCTAAACCAAGTAGATCGAAAACTGAGAAAGAAAACTATAAACCAATTTCCTTAATGAATATTGATGCTAAAATCTTAAATAAGATATTAGCAAATAGACTTCAGAAAATCATCCCCAGGATAATACACTATGACCAAGAGGGATTTATACCAGGAATGCAGGGATGGTTTAATATTAGAAAAAGTATTAGTATAACTGACCATATTAATAATCAAATTAATAAAAACCATATGATCATCTCAATAGATGCAGAAAAAGCATTTGATAAATCCAACATCCATTCCTACTAAAAATGCTTGAGAGTATAGGAATAAATGGACTATTCCTTAAAATAATAAGGAGCATATATTTAAAACCTTCAGTAAACATCATGTGTAATGGCGATACACTAGAACCTTTCCCTATAAGATCAGGAGTGAAACAAGGTTGCCACTATCACCATTACTTTTCAATATAGTACTAGAAACTCTAGCCTCGGCAATAAGAGCCGAGAAAGAGATTCAAGGAATTAGAGTAGGAAATGAGGAAATCAAATTATTACTTTTCGCAGATGACATGATGGTATACTTAGAGAACCCCAAAGACTCTGCTAAAAAGCTATTAGAAATAATTCAGAATTTTTAGCAAAGTTGCAGGATACAAAATAAATCCACATAAATCCTCAGCATTTCTATACATTAACAACACAATCCAACAGCAAGAGATACAAAGAGAAATTCCATTCAAAATAACGGTCGATAGTATAAAATATTTGGGAATATATCTACCAAAGGAGAGTCAGGAATTATATGAGCAAAATTACAAAACACTTACCACAAAAATAAAGTCAGATTTAAATAATTAGAAAGATATTCAGTGCTCTTGGATAGGCCAAGCAAATATAATTAAGATGACAATACTCCCTAAACTAATCTATTTATTTAGTGCTATACCAATCAGACTTCCAAGAAACTATTTAAATAACATAGAAAAAATAACAACAGAATTCATATGGAACAACAAAAGGTCAAGAATTTCAAGGGAAGTAATGAAAAAAAAATTAAGTGAAGGTGATCTAGCTGTACCTGATCTAGAACTATATTATAAAGCAACAGTCACCAAAACCATTTGGTATTGGCTAAGAAATAGACTAGTTGATCAGTGGCATAGGTTAGGTTCACAGGGCAAAATAGTGAATAAAAATAGCAATCTAGTGTTTGACAAACCCAAAGATCCCAAATTTTGGGATAAAAATTCATTATTTGACAAAAACTGCTGGGAAAACTGGAAATTAGTATGCCAGAAACTAGGCATGGACCCACATTTAACACCACATACTAAGATTAGATCAAAATGGGTCCAAGATTTAGGCATAAAGAATGAAATCATAAATAAATTGGAGGAACATGGGATGGTTTACCTCTCAGACTTGTGGAGGAGGAAGGAGTTTGTGTCCAAGGGAGAACTAGAGACCATTATTGATCACAAAATAGAAAATTTTGATTACGCCAAATTAAAAAGTTTCTGCACAAACAAAACTAATGCAAAGAAGATTAGAAGGGATGTAACAAATTGGGAAAACATTTTTACAGTTAAAGGTTCTGATAAAGGCCTCATCTCCAAAATATACAGAGAATTGACTTTAATTTATAAGAAATCAAGCCATTCTCCAATTGGTAAATAGTCAAAGGACATGAACAGACAATTTTCAGATGATGAAATTAAAACTATTTCCACTCATATGAAAGAGTGTTCCAAATCACTATTGATCAGAGAAATGCAAATTAAGACAACTCTGAGGTATCATTACACACCTGTCAGATTGGCTAAAATGACAGGAACAAATAACGATGAATGTTGGAGGGGCTGTGGGAAAACTGGGACACTGATGCATTGTTGGTGGAGTTGTGAAAGAATCCAACCATTCTGGAGAGCAATCTGGAATTATGTCCAAAAAGTTATCAAAATGTGCATACCCTTTGACTCAGCCATACTACTACTGGGCTTGTATCCCAAGGAAATACTAAAGAAGAGAAAGGGACCTGTATGTGCCAAAATGTTTGTGGCAGCCCTTTTCATAGTGGTTAGAAGCTGGAAGATGAATGGATGTCCATCAATTGGAGAATGGTTGGGTAAATTATGGTATATGAATATTATGGAATATTATTGTTCTGTAAGAAATGACCAGCAGGAGGAATACAGAGAGGTCTGGAGAGACTTACATCAACTGATGCTAAGTGAAATGAGCAGAACTAGGAGATCATTATATACTTCAACAATGATACTGTATGAGGATGTATTCTGATGGAAGTGGATATCTTCAACATAGAGAAGAGCTAATCCAATTCCAATTGATTAATGATGGACAGAATCAGCTACATCCAGAAAAGGAACACTGGAAAATGAGTGTAAACTGTTATTTTTACCTTCTGAATCCAATTCTTCCTGTGCAACAAGAAATTCGGTTCTACACACACATATTGTATCTAGATTATACTGTAATATATTTAACATGTATAAGACTCCCTGCCATCTGGGGGAGGGGGTTGGGGGAGGAAGGGAAAAAATGTGAATAGAAGTAAGTGCAAGGGAAAATGTTGTAAAAAAATTACCCATGCATATGTACTGTCAAAAAAAAAAGTTATAGTTATAAAATAAAATAAAAATTAAATTAAAAAGAAAGAACTCACCTCAAGCTAATTCTCATAGGAAAAAAAAGTTTAAGACCAATTCATTCACTTATTATTATTTAATTCTTAGCTGGTATTTCTATACTCCTCCTCCTCCATAGTTACATGGTTTTATCTATCATAATTGCCAAAGTTTTAGGTATGTGATTTATACTTAACTCTTTAGTAATAGGGGCCCAGTGAGGTTGAGGTCTTAGTTCTTTTGGTGTTCCAATCTATGGCTCCCTATCTCCCTATCCCCAACAATCTACTGCCCTGGAATTCTATATTGGCTTAAGGCTTTCTGGATTCCCTTTTGTTATCAGCAGTTTTAGGTGGAGTCTTTTTGGCTTAAGCAAAGGGCAGTATCTCAGACAAATAAGAAAATACATCATAGGCAAATCGATTCTTTTATATCAGCCTCAAATATCAAGAAGAAAAGTGAGTAGTTATATAGAATTGTGAAATCTAGAATGAAAAGATTAAAAAGGAAGGAATAGGACAGAAGGGCAGCCCTTGTCACAACTGTTTAATATAACATTAGAAAAGATACCTTAATACCAGGAAAATAGAAAGATATGGAAATCACATTTTTAAATAGCTTTTCAGAGCTCCCCCTTTGTCTTGTTTCAGTAGCAGTGTACCAGAGAAGGCTCCCACAATGACTGTCTGACCAGTCTTCTTGGGTCAGTTTAGAAATTGAAAAAAGTCAGATTCAGATAAAAAAAAAGTTTAATCTCATAAAGTGAGAGTGATAAAGGTAAAGAATAACTTTTACTACTGTAGCCTCATGGAATCTTGCTACAGCCTTGTTCCAATTAGTCAATCTCTCTACCCCAAAGATATAAATATTGTACAATTCTATTGATCTCAGAGAAGAAAGTAAGAGTTGGATAAGCAGCGTGACAGATGAGATTTCAGAAGAGATAGGATTGACAGTAAGAGGCATACTTACAGAAAGGACATCATAGATAAATCCACAGAGTGATTTATAAAGATAGCGAAAAAGTGACTGAGAAGTAAATAAGAATTCAAATAATATAATTATTTCTCAACAATACCTCCTCAGTCTCCCTTCCCCCAGGGGAAAAAGCTGAGTAAAAATCTTCAGAAGAAAATGAACATAATACAATAAATTCTATAAGACCCTTTGAAATGACAATGGAGAAATCCTTTGAACCAACTCCAAAATCATTCAGAAAACTGGTCAAAGAAAGAGCTTAAAGAAATGGGGTAGCTAAGTAGCATAGTGGATAGAGTACTGAGCATGGAGTCAGGAGGACCTGAGTTTAAACCTGCCCTTACTTATTGCAACATAATCCTGGTCAAATCATTTAACCCTATTTGCTGCTGTTTCTTTATTTGTAAAATGAGATGGAGAAGGAAATAACAAATCATTCTACTATTTTTGTCAAGAAAACTCCAAATGGGGTCATGAAGAAAATAAAACAATTGAAGAACAAAAAACTAAATTTAACTAAAGGTTGGAAGATTTTGAGCAAAAAACAGAAATTCTTCATTACAGTACATTTTGTGGAAAAGAGAATGACAAATTGGAAATGCAAAGATGTCCAAATAAAAGGAAAATTGTTTGAATAAAATCAAAAGTTAGCAAGTTGGAAAAACACATGAAACTCTCATACAACAAGAACAATGGACTTGAAAATAGAATGATCTAAGAATTTATGATCGTCTAGAAAAAGAATATTGGGGAAAAAAGAACACTAATTCCAGACATCACACTGCAAAACTGAGCAGAAAAATTATGAAATACACATCAACTTAGAGAGAACATTCATAATACAAGAGAAATTCAGTTGGAGTTTGGGAGAAACAGAGAAAATAGAACACTTTAAGTGTTTACTATGTACTAGGCAAAGGTAAACTTTAAAGCTATAATAGCAAAGAAAAAATATTTCAGACAAAAAGAAACAAATTTTTACTATACAAGGAAAAAGTAATAAGAGCACAAGATTATTCCACATTTATGAGAAATCAAAGGAAAAATCAGAATTTTTGTAGAGAAAAGATAATTTCACACCCTCAAATAAAACTTATAAAATTAAGAAGTAAAGGCAATAAAGCAAAGATTGTAAATCATTCCTATAAAAAAAAGATATTAAATATTCAGATTGTCAAAAGAAAGTTAACTATATTCAGGTAATGAAAGAGTAGGATATGTAATGTTAATTTTCATGTGATAAAGATTAGACTTAGTGTATTGAAGTATTTTTGTTTGATTTTTCCTTTTCAAAAAATCACTCACTAAAGTGACATTAAGAAATCAAAAAGAAATCAATGAGTTAAAACATTTAAGAAGAAAATGTAAAAATAAAAATGAGAAAGTATATGAGAGAAAGAAATTAATATTTTGAAGGAAATATTATCTCATTCTAAAATCATATTTTAAATATAAATATTAAATTTAAATATATTAAATTTTTAAATATAAATTTTAAAATTTATATTCAAATATAGTACTGGGATAATACAGAAGAATTTATTTTGGGCAGGCAGAGGAGGAAGAAGGGAAATAAGCATGTATTAAGTCCCTCCTACGTGTCAGACACTGTGCTAAATGCTTTTACAAATATTATCTCATTTGATTCTCACAACAACCCTGTGAAGAAGGTGCTATTATGATCCCCATTTTACAATTAAAGAAACTGAAGCAGACAAAGGTTAATTGCCTTGTCAAAGTCACACAACTATGAAGTGTCAGAGTCTAGATTTCAGCTCAGGCCTTCACAATCTCAAAACTCAAAGTTCTATTCACTATACCACCTACCTTCTTCTAGAGGAGAGCAGGAGAGGCAGAAGGAGGAAGGCATAAAAATTGACCAGTTAGGAAACAAGAGGAGAGATAGATGACACATTTAATTTCTTATATTGTATTTGGGATGGTGGGAAAATAAAGCTATCTACTGAACCACATAGATGCCCTTGTTTTGCTTAGTCACTTTTAATCATGTCCAACCCTTTTGAGAATTCTTGACAAAAATACTGGAGTGAGGCAGTAAGAAGTTAGGAACCTTTGGAGACCAGGCATAGAGAGAGTTAAACAAAATGATATAGCCTCAAAGAAAGGAGCACGGAGTATCAAAAAAGATGAGCAATGAAGAAAAAAAAAATTCATGAATAAATGCCAATGCATTTTCTGTTGAACAATTGTCACTTTGAATTGTGTCAAATTGAATAATAGTTGGAAGACTGATTATGTCCAGCCATGGGTATATAATTGAGGAGGAAAGAGACAGAAGATGCTAGCACAGAGTTGTCTCATAAGGAAATTTTAGAGACTTCTATGGACAAGGAAAAAAAGAATAGGTATCCGACTGGAGACAGTATTTTCCCCTTGGAATTTACTCTAGGCTAGAAGTCAATTGTGTCCTATGGTTTCCAATAAAAGAAGGCTGAAGATATTCAACTTTACAGGACTATACAGAAGTGAAGCCACAGGGACAAAAAGTGAGAATGGAAGTCAGAAACAAGTTACTGAGATTACAAGAAAAAGGTATAAAATGCAGCAGTGAAAGACTAGCTTTAAGCCTAACCCCCAATTAGATAAACCTGCACAGAGATACATCTGGAGATGTCAAATATGAAAGATTTATAACATCCTCTGAATAGGAATACAAAAGTATATATATATGTCTTTCAGCACTATATTTCACATAGTGTATCTATAAAAATAGATCATGTTCTAGGAAAAAGAAGTGAATTATAAGCAAATAGCCCTTCTCTTCTCCATATTATTTGGCCCACTTCTAGAAATGCTAATTTATAGCAAGCATAAGATAAGCTAATTAGAGGCATAAAAAGAGGAGACAAAATTATCCCTATTTGCAGATGAAATTACAGTTTACTCAGAAAATCCAGGAAAGCCTACAAAGAATTTGGAACAAAAAAGAGATTCAATAAAGTAGTAGAATACAAAAAAAAATTCATAAAATTTTCAGCATTTCTACACAAAAAGCAGTTAAATAACAGAAAGAGAAATTCCTTTCAAAATAAATTCAAAAATACATGATCAAAAATCAATCTGAAGATATATGACTTAAATGTATTGCTTATATGAAGGCCTCCCCAATATAATAAAAGTGATTATACTGCTGAAATTTATTTTGAAATATATACCATACTAACCAGATTCCTGAAGGATAAAGAACTAGAAAAAATTACTGACAAAACTTGTTTGAGGAACAACAAATTTTGTTCAAACTTTTTCAAAAATATATAGTTGTAAGGAACTTTAAATAGCATAAAGAAAAACACCTTATTTTATGGATAAGAAAATTGAGGCCCAGAGAGGCTAAGTGACTTGAATTACATTGCTAGTAAATGTCAAATAATTTAAATCCAAGTCTTCCTGATTTTAAGTCAAACACTATTTCAGGGGGCAGCTAGGTAGCGCAATGGATAGAGCACCAGCCCTGAATTCAAGAGGACCCGATTTCAAATCAAGTCTCAGACACTTAACACTTCCTAGCTGTGTGACACTGGGCAAGTCACTTAACCCCAGCCTCAGGAAAAAAAGACTGTTTCAAAATCTGTTCACAGCAGCACTATTTTTAAACTATAACTCACTATAGGTTAATCCACCTCCTAACCTCCAAATCCATTCAGTGAAATTAAATAAAATATATCATTATCATATCTGATGTGAATTTATAGCACCTGAGTTCCAATGCTTACCCTGTCATTTAATAGGTTGGCTGGGACAAAGTGTTGTTATAACACTTTTCGGCTCTAGCCTTCTCTGATTCTGACACCACAAACAATTATGGACTTAATGCTTTTGGACACAAGAATAATAATGAATTTTCTTTTTTATATGACTATCAGAAATAACATCACAAACAAGCATAATACCCTTAGAGCATCATGCTGAGATTAATGAAAGTTAACAGCAATTTCCCAGGCCATTTGTCAAGCTATTTTTAAGCATCTGAGTCATGAGAAAACTTTAGTTATTTACAAGATATAAAATTTATGATTTATCTATGAGTAGGAGTTAGAGCTATGGACTGTATCTGTGATTTCATTACTAAGGGAATCCCAAATGAGGAAATTCTCTAGACCAGTGCAGAGTAGTATCTTCTCTAAAAGTTAAAGTCATACAGAGATGGATAAAGGTTAAGTGACTTTCTACCTAGACAGTATGGATCAGAAGCAGGAACTGAAGCCAACCAAGTCTTCCTGGTTATAAAGCCAGCTCTTTATCTACTATGCCATTTTATCTCTCAACTATCAAAAAAGAACCCAAAAACCTAAATAGGGAGGTTTCTATGTCAGAAAATGATAAAAAAAAAAATTTTGGAATTCACAGAAATATTATGCTAATTCTATTATTCTTGAGTAAGAAAGCAAAGGCTAAATTTTCTAAAGATAATCATCACATATTTTTCTAAGCAGTGCTATCTTTTTTGGTAGTTTAAGACAAAAGGAAAAACCCTCAGGTGGTAATAGAGATTTAAAGTGGAGGTATCAGAGGAGCAAATGTAATATACACTTTAAGGATTAAAAATGTACATATAATGTCTCCTTGCCAAGTTTTAATTTTCTGATACTTCAGAGATTAAAAAATCTTTTGTTCAGTAGAATGAAATTCAGAAGATAACATCATGTAGATAGCTAAAATAATTGGTAAATCTTTTTCAGCAATCCTGTGTAGCAATCTTATATAGATGCTATAATGTGTGTGAAACTATGCATATGCCTATATGTAATATGTATATTTATATATATATATACAATATAGTATGTTGTTATTCTTCAGTAGTTTCAGTCATTTTCAATTCATTGTAATCCCATTTGGGATGTCTTTGGCAGAGATGTTAGAGCAGATTTCCATTTTTTATGCAGCTTATTTTAAAGATAAGAAAATTGAAGCAAACAGGATTAAGTGTCATGCCCAGGGTCTAGTAAGTGTCTAGTAAGTGTCTGAGATTGAATTTGAACTCAGAAAAATGAGTCTTCCTGACTTTAGATCTGGCACTCTACCCACTCTAGCCACCTAGCTGTTCATACAGTATATAACTAATATAATAAATAAAATGTATAACAATATTTAAATATATCAATGATATATGATATTCACATTATATATAATATACATTTAATATATAACACATATGTATATACATATATGCTAGAGAAGGAAATGGCAGAACACTCCAAATTCTTTTCCAAGAAAACACCAAAACAAGGTCATGAAGAATCAGACATGACCATGAACAACAAATAGACACATATATGACCATTAACTAGAATGAAGTTTATGTGAAATAACACTGTATGTGTCCCAGATACCTATATTTCAGTCAATATTAGTGGATAAGGTTGAGACCTATAATTTCATTTGTGTAGTGAACTATATAAGATCTCCAATATTGCAAGCCAAATGCTGTGCTAAACTCTAGTTACGCAAATAGAAGAAAGCAAGCTATCACATGTTCTCAAGAAGCTTACATTATAAGGGGAGAAGAAAACATAGGGAAAACTAGAAAGAAAAGAAAGTAGAGAGAGGATTTCATGATTCAGGGTTTGAAGATGGTCAAGAAGTGATATGGAGGCTTGGACAAGATAAGGATAAAGGTTACTTTTTGGAGAAGAGAGAGAGAGGAGGGAGAAGTAGTTAAGGAGAAGGGAAGAATTCAAGGTTCTTGTGGTACAGGGATTAATTAGAAGGTGTTTCTTACTACTTGGGTTCACTGCATCAGATAAAATCAAATCAATTTTGGATAAAGGAAAGACAAAGTTCCAACATTGAAATCACTGAAAATGCCACCAGTTTGGAGAGAGAATATTTTGTGGATGGAATAACAAAGAAACTAGGGTGACTGCATCACTGAGGACATGGAAAGGAGAAAAATATAAGAAGATTGGAAAGGTAGGAAAAGGTCAGGTTATAAATGGCTTTAAAAACCCCAAAGAGGATTTTGATCTTAGAGTTAATAGAAATCCAACGGAATTTAATAAGAAGGTTGACAAAGCCGAATCTATACATTAGGAAAACTGATTTGACATATACTTTAAATGGGAAGAGAAAAAGAAGGAAGACCAACTAGCAAACTTTTACAACATAGATATAAGATGCCAAAGGCCTTAGACTAAATAATGGCAACATCAGAGCAGAAAAGGAGACAGAAAAGTGAAAAAGACAGAAGCTAGATGGCACACTATCTTCCTGAGTTTAAATCCAGCCTCAGACAACTACTAGCTATGTGACTCTGAGAAATTCACTTAACCAATCTGTCATAGTTCCTCATATATAAAAGGAAGGAACTGGTACACCATACACACACACACACACACACACACACACACACACACACACACACACATACAGAGAGAAAGAAAGAGAGAGAGAGAGAGA
Organism: Sminthopsis crassicaudata; assembly: GCF_048593235.1. NCBI lineage: Eukaryota > Metazoa > Chordata > Mammalia > Dasyuromorphia > Dasyuridae > Sminthopsis > Sminthopsis crassicaudata. Next base: position 328,859,616 of record NC_133618.1, read on the forward strand.
GAGAGAGAGAGAGAGAGAGAGAGAGAGAGAGAGAAAGAGAGAGGGAGAGAGGGAGAGAAGGAGAGAGGGAGAGAGGGAGAGAGGGAGAGAGGGGGAGAGAGAGAGAGAGAGAGAGAGAGAGAGAGAGAGAGAGAGAGAGAGAGAGAGAGAGAGAGAGAGAGAGAGGAGGAAGAGAGAGGGAGGAGGAAGAGAGACACATACAGAGACAGAAAAGAGAGAGGAAAAGAAAAAGAGAGAGAAGCAGCCTGGAAAGGCAGTTTTAGAACTTTACATCATTAATCAGATTACAGAGATCTAAAAGATAAACTTGAAAAGGAGCCTGAGAATAGGAATAAAAGATTTCCAGCAAATAGGAGTAATGAGTTAGCCACCTTTGCTATATTTATTTTTAAATCTTGAGCCCACTTTCCCCTGACTTCTGTATATAATAGTGGATCATGTTCCACATATTTGGGGGGAGAGTAGCAATTCTTCCTAATAAGTTACCTTAGTAAACACCTTTTCTAAAAGCTAATTAATAGGTAAGTGTCAGGCCTAGAATAAAAAAAGACTCAGTTCACAACTCCACCAACAATTCATTATGGTTCTAATTTTCCCAAATCCTCTCCAACATTTATTATTTTCCCTTTTTGTCACATTAGCCAATCTAATGGGTTTGAGGTAGTACCTCAGAGTTGTTTTAATTTGTATTTTTATGCAAAGAAGAATTGCACCTGTCTAACATATTGGGTTACTTGCCCTCTAGGAGAGGGAGAAAAAGGGAAGGAAAGAAAAAAATAGCAAGAGTTTTGCAAAGGTGAATGTTGAAAATTATCTATGTATATGCTTTGAAAATGAAAAAGTTTTAATAAAAAATAGCGTTTCTCAAATCAATAATGATTTGGAGCATTTTTAATATAACTATTGGTGTGTATATGTGTGTATATACATATGCATGTGCATACACATATACATATACACACACACATATATATGGATAGATATTTATAGATATATATCTCTTTTATTTCTTCATCTCAAAACTGCCTGTTCCTATTCTTTGGCCATTTATCATTTAGGGAATGGCTTCTGTTTCCTTTCAAATTTTGCTTGCATTGACTTGTTTGTGAAAAACTTCTTTAATTAATAATAATAAAAACTGTAGAAAAAAGCCAAGTCCATCAGAATTAATCATTGTATAATCTTGTTGTTGCTGTGTACAATGTTCTGGTTCTTCTCACTTCAATTAGCATCAGTTCATGTAAGTCTCTCCAGGATCTCAGACATCATCCTGCTGATCATTTCTTATTGCACTATAATATTCCACTACATTCACATACCATATCTTATTCAGCCATTTTCAAATTGCTGGGCATCCACTAGTTTCCAGTTCCTTGCTACTTCAAAAAAAGGATTGATACAAATGTCTTTGCACATATGGATTTTTTTTCTCCTTTTTCTATGATCTCTTTGGAATACAAGTCCAGTAGAGACATTGCTGGATCAATGGATATACACAGGTTGATAGACTGTAGGGCATAATTCCATAAAACTCTCCAGAATGATTGGATCACTATTGGATCACTTTACAACTCAACCAAAAATGTATTAGTGTTTTCCCTCGTCACCTCCAACATTCATCATTATCTTTCCCTGCCATCTTAGTCAATCTGAGAGGTATGTAGTAGTAGCTCAGAGCTGTGTTAATTTGCATTTCTCTGACCAACAGTGATTTAGATCATTTTTCATATGAATAAAAATGGTTTTATTTTCTTCATTTGAAAATTGTAGGCCAAGATGGCGGAGAAGAAACACACGACTCTGTGAACGTCCTTACTCCCTCACAACACAATTAGATAAATCAGCCTCAGAAATAGCGTTGGACTGATAGATACCACAAGGACTGGAAGCACAACTTACCAGCTGAAGAGAATCTGGAGTTTCAACAGAAAAGGTCAGTTCCCAGGGGAGGAAGAAGAGAGGCCAGCACAGACGGCTGGGTGCTAGCATACTGCACTGATCACGCTGGGAAGGGCTCTGGGATCAGAGAAGCCACTGAGATAAAAGAATCTGGCATAGGCTGTTAGCTCTTCTCTGCTTATAATACAACAGTTCAGAAGAGAAATCTAAACTACTTTAAAAATTCAAAGATAGATTAGATCTTCCTGGATCCTGGGGGTGACTCAGCAGATCTCAGCACTGGGGGGTGTGGCCCCTAGCTCCCACCTGAGACTAGTTAAGAGATTGAGAAGTGGGCGGATACGGCCCAAGGCAACACACACTGCCTGGCTCATTTTAAGGCTGTGGAAATCAGCCCCTGAAGTCCCAGAGAAGTTGAAACTTTGAACTAGGGACCGCGGTTTCTGGCAGACACTTCCAGTTTGAGCGCAGGGGCTTTTCACTTCACCTACTGCAGACATCCATGCCCCACCGGGACGCATAGGCTGGGCTCTGTGTTGCCTTTACTGTTCAGTCTCAAACCTCAGGGAAGCCGCTAAAACACAGTACCCTCAAGGCACAGCAGTGCTGATCACCTCTGAGGCACTTCCAGGGAGGGGGTGGGGAACTCTCTCCCAGAGCTCTCTCTTAGCTCAGGCGCAGGAGCCGCTGCATCCATCTGGTCTGGGAGGAAGCTGGTAAAGAAATAAATAAATAATTTCCTACCCCAGGGACAGACCCCAAAAGATTTTTCAAGTATGAGTAAGAAGCCAAAAAGAACCATTGACTCATTCTACACAGAGAAAGAGCGGGTATCCAACCCCGAGGAAGTGAACAGCAGAGAGTCAGCAGATAACAACCTAAAGGGGAATGATTCCTGCCCCCCATCACATAACTCTCTCCTAGAAGAGACTATTAAAAATTTAAGAGAGTTTGAAGAAAAATGGGGAAAGGAAAGGGAAGCTATGATAGAGAATAACAACGTCCTGAAATTAGAGTTGGAAAAAATAAAGAATTCACAGGAGATGCAGGGAAACAAAATTTATGAATTAGAAAAGGTTAAAAAATCACAGGAAAGTAGGATTTCTGAATTGGAAAAGATAAAAAAGTCTCAAGAAATAGAATTTCTGAATTGGAAAAAGAAAATAATTCTCAAAAAAAATTAGGGAAATGGAAAAAAAATTCAATAGAGCAAAATAATTCATTTAAAAATGAAATTGGGCATTTACAAAAAGAACTAAAAACTGTGAAAGAAGAAAATAACTCCTTAAAAGTCAGGATGGAACAAATAGAAATGACTGATTCACAGAGAACCCAAGAATCACTCAAACAAAACAAAAAAAATGAGAAGCTGGAGAACAACATCAAATACTTACTGGGAAAATCTATAGACCTGGAAAATAGATCTAGGAGAGATAATCAGCAGATCATTGGACTTCCAGAAAACTATGACCAAAAAAAGAGTCTAGATTCTATTTTACAGGAAATTATCAAAGAGAACTGTCCAGAGATAATAGAAACAGAAGGGAAAGTAGATGTGGAAAGAATTCATCAAACTCCTTCTGAAATAGACCCTGAAAAAAGAACACCACGGAATATTGTGGCTAAGCTGCAGAATTACCACACAAAGGAGAAAATCTTGCAAGCAGCTAGAAAAAAACAATTTAAATACCAAGGTGCCACAATAAGGGTCACTCAAGATCTGGCTGCTTCCACATTAAAAGATAGAAGGGCCTGGAACCTGATATTCCGTAAGGCAAAAGATCAAGGACTGCAACCAAGAATGAACTACCCAGCTAAGTTTAGCATCTTTTTCCATGGAAGAAGATGGTCATTCAATGAAATAGAGGAATTCTATATGTTTCTAAGAAAAAAACCAGACTTAAACAAAAAATTTGATCTACATCCACAAGACTGAAGAGAAACAGAAAAAGGTACACAGAACCCTTGAGAACTGTAACTCTGTTGTGCGTATATAAAAAATACTCATGGATAATTTGATTTTACTGATATAAAAGAAAAAAGGGGGGTGTAGTAAAGGGAAGGAGGTCATTTCAGAAAAAGGGGAAGGAATGATAAAAAGAGGGAAACTACATCCCAGGAAGAGGCAGAGAAAATACACCATATCTGAGGGAATTTAGTGAGGGGGAGAATCATTGTGTGAATTCTCTCATCAGAAGAGGCTCAAAGAGTAAATAATTGACATATTTGTTTTTTAGAGAATTTTCTCTCACCTCATTAAAAGGGGGGAGAGGAAAAGGGAAAAGGAAAAGGAGAATAAGGGAAGGGACTTGGAGGGAGGGGGGAGGGATACTAAAAAAAGGGAGGGCTGCGCGTCACAAGGGGGGTCTGTAAATTAAATATTGGGGAAGGGGTTCAGGGGGGGTCAAGGGAAAAAGCATAATCTGGGGATAATATGATGGCAGGAAATACAGAATTAGTAATTTTAACTGTAAATGTGAATGGGATGAACGCTCCCATCAAACGGAGATGGATAGCAGATTGGATCAAAAATCAGAATCCTACAATATGTTGTCTGCAGGAAACACACTTAAAGCATGGAGATACATATAGAGTAAAGGTAAAAGGTTGGAACAGAGCCTATTATGCTTCAGGTAAAGCCAAAAAAGCAGAGGTAGCTATCCTTATCTCAGAACAAGCAAAAGCAGAAGTTGATCTAGTTAAAAAAGATAAGGAAGGAAATTATATCCTGCTGAAAGGTAGCATAAATAATGAAGCCATATCAATACTAAACATATATGCACCAAGTGGTATAGCATCTAACTTTCTAAAGGAAAAGTTAAGAGAATTGCAAGAAGAAATAGACAGTAAAACTATAATAGTGGGAGATCTCAACCTTGCACTCTCAGATTTAGACAAATCAAACCACAAAACAAATAAGAAAGAAATTTAAAAAGTAAACAGAACATTAGAAAAACTAGGTATGATAGACCTTTGGAGAAAACTGAATGGCAATAGAAAGGAATATACTTTCTTCTCAGCAGTTTATGGATCCTATACAAAAATAGACCATATATTAGGACATAAAGATCTCAAAATTAAATGTAGGAAGGCAGAAATAATAAATGCCTTCTTCTCAGACCACAATGCAATAAAAGCTACATTCAGTAAAAAGTTAGGGGTAAATAGACCAAAAAGTAATTGGAAAATGAACAATCTCATCTTAAAAAATGACTGGGTGAAACAACAAATTATAGAAACAATTAATAATTTCACCCAAGATAATGACAATGATGAGACATCATACCAAAATCTGTGGGATGCAGCTAAAGCAGTAATAAGGGGAAATTTTATATCTTTAGAGGCTTATTTGAAGAAAATAGAGAAAGAGAAAATTAACGAATTGGGCTTGCAACTTAAAAAGCTAGAAAAAGACCAAATCAAAAACACCCAACCAAAAATTAAACTTGAAATACAAAAATTAAAAGGAGAAATCAATGATATTGAAAGTAAAAAAACTATTGAATTAATAAATAAAACCAAGAGTTGGTTTTATGAAAAAGCTAATAAAATAGATAAACCTTTGGTAAATTTGATCAGAAAAAAGAAAGAGGAAAATCAAATTGTTAGTCTTACAAATGAAAAGGGGGATCTTTCCACCAATGAAGAGGAAATTAGAGAAATATTAAGGAGTTACTTTGCCCAACTTTATGCCAATAAATTTGATGACTTAAGTGAAATGGATGACTACCTCCAAAAATATAGACTTCCTAGATTAACAGAGGAGGAGATAAATTGCTTAAATAGTCCCATTTCAGAAAAAGAAATAGAACAAGCTATTAATCAACTCCCCAGGAAAAAATCCCCAGAACCAGATGGATTCACATGTGAATTCTACCAAACATTTAAAGAACAATTAGCCCCAAGGTTATATAAATTATTTGAAAAAATAGGGGATGAAGGAGTCCTACCAAACTCCTTTTATGACACAGACATGGTACTGATACCTAAACCAGGTAGATTGAAAACTGAGAAAGAAAATTATAGACCAATTTCCTTAATGAATATTGATGCTAAAATCTTAAATAAGATATTAGCAAAAAGACTTCAGAAAATCATCTCCAGGATAATACACTATGATCAAGTAGGATTTATTCCAGGAATGCAGGGCTGATTTAATATTAGGAAAACTATTAATATAATTGACCATATTAATAATCAAATTAATAAGAACCATATGATCATCTCAATAGATGCAGAAAAAGCATTTGACAAAACCCAACATCCATTCCTACTAAAAACTCTTGAGAGTATAGGAATAAATGGACTATTCCTTAGAATAATCAGGAGCATATATTTAAGACTGTCAGTAAGCATAATATGCAATAGAAATAAACTGCAACCTTTCCCAGTAAGATCAGGAGTGAAACAAGGTTGCCCACTATCACCATTACTATTCAATATAGTACTAGAAACACTAGCCTCGGCAATAAGAGCCGAGAAAGAGATTCAAGGAATTAGAGTAGGAAATGAGGAAATCAAACTATCACTTTTTGCAGATGACATGATGGCATACTTAAAGAACCCCAAAGACTCTGCTAAAAAGCTATTAGAAATAATTCAAAATTTCAGTAAAGTGGCAGGATACAAAATAAATCCACATAAATCCTCAGCATTTTTATATATCACTAACAAAATGCAACAGCAAGAGAAGAGAAATTCCATTCCAAACAAATGTTGAGAGTATAAAGTATTTGGGAATCCATCTACCAAAGAAAAGTCAGGAATTATATGAGAAAAATTACAAAACACTTACCACAAAAATAAAGTCAGATTTAAATAATTGGAAAGACATTCAGTGCTCTTGGATAGGCCGAGCGAATATAATAAAGATGACAATACTCCCCAAACTAATCTATTTATTTAGTGCTATACCAATCAGACTCCCAAGAAACTATTTCAATGACCTAGAAAACATAACAACAAAATTCATATGGAAGAATAAAAGGTCGAGAATTGCAAGGGAACTAATGAAAAAAAAAAACTCAGAGGAAGGTGGTCTAAGTGTACCTGATCTAAAGCTATATTATATAGCAGCAGTCACCAAAACCATTTGGTATTGGCTAAGAAATAGACCGGTAGATCAGTGGAACAGATTAGATACAAAGGACAAAAACGGGTACATCTATAGCAATCTAATCTTTGACAAACCCAAAGATACCAACATTAGGGATAAAAATTCATTATTTGGAAAAAACTGTTGGGAAAACTGGAAATTAATATGGCAGAAATTAGATATGGATCCACACTTAACACCATATACCAAGATAAGATCAAAATGGGTCCATGATTTAGGCATAAAGAGTGAGATAATAAATAGATTAGAGAAACAGAGAATAGTCTACCTCTCAGATTTGTGGAGGAGGAAGGAATTTAGGACCAGAGGAGAACTAGAGATCATTATTGATCACAAAATAGAAGATTTTGATTACATCAAACTAAAAAGTTTCTGTACAAACAATACTAATGCAAACAAGATTAGAAGGGAAGTAACAAACTGGGAAAATATTTTTAAAAGCAAAGGTTCTGACAAAGATCTCATTTCCAAAATATATAGAGAACTGACCCTAATTTATAAGAAACTGAACCATTCTCCAATTGATAAATGGTCAAAGGATATGAACAGACAATTCTCAGATAAAGAAACTATATCCACTCATATGAAAGAGTGTTCCAAATCACTACTGATCAGAGAAATGCAAATTAAGACAACTCTGAGATACCACTACACATCTGTCAGATTGGCTAAGATGATAGGAATAAATAATGATGAATGTTGGAGGGGATGTGGGAAAACTGGGACACTAATACATTGCTGGTGGTGTTGTGAAAGAATCCAGCCATTCTGGAGAGCAATTTGGAACTATGTCCCAAAAGTTATCAAACTGTGCATACCCTTTGACCCAGCAGTACTACTACTGGGCTTATATCCCAAAGAAATACTAAAGAGCGGAAAGAGACCTATATGTGCCAAAATGTTTGTGGCAGCTCTTTTTGTTGTAGCTAGAAACTGGAAGATGAATGGATGTCCATCAGTTGGAGAATGGTTGGGTAAATTATGGTATATGAAGGTTATGCAATATTATTGCTCTGTAAGAAATGACCAGCAGGAGGAATCAGAGAGGCTTGGAGAGACATATCAACTGATGCTGAGTGAAATGAGCAGAACCAGAAGATCACTGTACACTTCAACAACAATACTGTATGAGGATATATTCTGATGGTAGTGGAAATCTTCAACATAAAGAAGAACCAACTCACTTCCAGTTGATCAATGATGGACACAGGTAGCTACACCCAGAGAAGAAACACTGGGAAGTGAATGTAAATTGTTAGCACTAATATCTGTCTGCCCAGGTTACATGTACCTTCGGAATCTAATGCTTATTGTGCAACAAGAAAATGGTATTTACACACATGTATTGTATCTAGGTTATATTGTAACACATGTAAAATGTATGGGCCTGCCTGTCATCGGGGGGAGGAAGTAGAAGGAGGGGGGGGATAATTTGGAAAAATGAATACAAGGGATAATATTATAAAAAATATATAATAAAATAAAAAAAAGTAGAATTGGAAACTGGAAAAACATTTTTACAGTCAAAGGTTCCAATAAAGGCCTCATTTCCAAAAAAAAAAAAAAAAAAAAAAGAAAAGAAAATTGTATGTCCATATTTGTAAAAAGGATCTTTTAAAAGTGAGCTAGAAGAAAAATGGGAAAAGGAAATGGAAAATTTGCAAGAGGGTTTGGAAACGGCAAGACAGGAACTATCTGAAGAAAATTCCCTACAAAATAGACTTAGTGAACTGAATAAAGCATATAACTCATTAAAAGATAGATTTGATAAAATGGAAAAAGAAAACTACTCCCAGAAAAACAGAATTTGTGATAGAAGAAAAGAAAATAACTCCTTAAAAACAGAATTTATAAAATGGAAAAAAATTCCATAGAACAAAACAATCATTTAAAAATTCAATTGGACAAATACAAAAAGAAGTAAAAAAAAGTAAATGAAGAAAACAATTCACTAAAATTCAGAATTGAACAAATGAAAATAAATGACTCAATGAGACAACAAGAATCAATCAAGCAAAACAAAAAAAAAATGAAAAAATAGAAAAAATTGTAAAATACCTAATTGGGGAAAAAAAAAAACTGGAAAATAGATCTAGGAGAGACAATCTAAGGATTATTGGACTCCCTGAAATATGTGATGAAAACAAAGAGCCGGGATACTATCTTTCAGGAAATCATTAAAGAGAACTGCCCAGATATCATAGAAACAGAAGGTAAAATGACCATTGAAATAATTCACTGAATGCCTCCTGAAAGAGACCCAAAAAAACCCCAAGGAATATTGTGGCTAAATTTGAGAACTATTGGACCAAGGAAAAAATATTACAAGCAGCCAGAAAGAAACAATTCAAATACCAAGGAACCACAATAAGGATTACTCAGTACCTAGCAGCTTCCACTTTAAAGGACGGAAGGGCCTGGAATCTGATATTGCAAAAGGCTAAGGAACTTGGAATGCAGCTAAGAATAAATTATCCTGATAAACTGAGCATTTTCTTTAAGGGAAGAAGATGGACATTCAATGAAACTGGTGAATTGGATTTATTTTTGATGAAAAGACCAGAACTAATTAAAATATTTGACTTCCAAATAAAGAACATAAAAGAAGCATAAAAAAGGTAAAAACGGAAAAAAAAAAAAAAAACTCTTGAGAACTGTATTTCTGTTATGGGTATACATTGAGATTTTATTGTTTTACTGATTTATTTTACTGTTATAATATATACATTATATATGTATATACTAAGTGGATATAAACTGAGTGGATGCCCATCAATTGGAAAATGGCTGAATAAATGATGTCATATGAATGGTATGGAATACTATTGTTTTGTAAGAAACAACGAGAAGGATGATTTCAGAGAGGCCTGGAGAGACTTACTAAGTGAAATGATCAGAACCAGGCAACAACAAGAATATATAGGACGATCAATTCTGATGGATAATCATGTGATTTCTATTGGTTTTGGTTTTTGATATTAAGATTAATATTAATAGTCTTGCTATTATTAAAGCAGTCCTGAATGAATAGCATAAATTCATCTGTTCATTGTGCATGATCCTTGTGATATATTCTTGGCTAATATTTCATTAAAATTTTTACATCAATATTCATTAGGGAAGTTGTTCTAGAATTTTAATTCTCTGCTCAGACTTTTCTTGGTTTAGGTATCAGCAACATGTTTGTGTCTTAAAAAAAAAAATGATCAAAGTCCTTCTTTGTCTATTTTACCATATAGTGTATCTACTATTGGAGTTAATTGTTGTTTTTGTTTTTGTGTGTGTGTGTGTGTGTGTGTGTGTGTGTGTGTGTGTGTGTGTGTTTTAATGTTTGGTAAAGTTATATTGTGAATGTACCCTTCTTTTTCACCTCTTCATTTTTCTTTAAATCATCCCAACAAAATCATATTGGTATCTAATATCTATACAGACTGCTTCTCTTCCAATAGAGGAATATAAACAGTTTAACTTTATTGAGTCTTTTGTATTTTTTTCCTTTCATATTTATCTTTTTATGCTTTTATGTCTTATATTTGAATGTCAAATTTTCTATTCGGCTGATTTTTTCATCAGAAATACTTTAAAGTCCTGTATTTCTGAAAATGTCCTTTTATTATCTGAAGGATTATATTTAGTTTTGTTGGTTAGATTGTTCTTGGTTGTAATCCTAGCTCCATTGCCTTCTAGAGTAACATATTCCAAATCCATAATCCAAATAAGGTAGAAGATTGTCTTACCTTACTTTGGTTCTATGATATTTGAATGACAATTTTTTTTCTGAATCCTTGAAATATTTTCTCCTTGACCTGAAAGCTCTAGAATTTGACTTTAATATCCCTGAGAATTTTCATTTGAACATCTCTTTCAGGAGGTTATTTTTGAAGTCTTTCTATGGCTCTTTTACCCTCTGGATCTGAGCTTTTGACTCAATTTTCCTTAACAATTTCTTGAAAGATGATGTGTAGGATCTTTTTTTTTTTTTTTTATCATGAGTTTCAAATACTCTATTAATACTTAAATTGTCCACAATCTACTTTCAAGATCAATTATTTTTTGCAAAGAGATATTTCACGTTTTCCTCTTTTTTTTTCATTTTTTGAGTTTGTTTTATTATTTCTTAATGTTTAATGGGGTTAATAAGCTTCCTATTGTCCAATTTTAATTTTTAAGGAATTATTTTTCTGCAGTGAGCTTTTTTTAATTTTTTTTCTTACTTGACCATTTCTGTTTTTTAAGGAGATCTTTTCTTATATGATTTTTTTTTGTCTCTCCTTTTCTGTTTGGCCTATTTTACTAAGTGCCAGCTCTAGAGTCAAGAGGACCAAAGTTAAAATTTGGACTCAGACATTTACTAGCTTTGTGAAGCTGGGCAGTTCACTTAATGCTTTTTGCCTCAATTTCTAATTTGTAAAGTGAGCTGGAAAAGGAAATGAGAAACTATATCTCTGCCAAGAAAATTCAAACAGGATTTCAGAGAGTTAGATGAAATGAAAATGACTCAACATCAACAACATTTTTAAGAGCATTCTATTTGTGACTCTTAACATTGTTAATTTTTAAAATATTATTTTCTTCAGTACTTTTGTTCCTCTTTTTATGAACCTGTTAAATATATTTTCATAATTTTCTTTTATCACTCATTTCTTTTCCTAATTTTTCTTCTAAAACATCTTTTTTGTACTCTAAAAATATTTTATTGGATTTATATCCAATAAGCATCTTTCTATGAGATTTCACTATATTTGTTTTTGTACTGTTTTCTTCTGAGTTTGTGTCCTGGTCTTCCCTGCCACTATAGTAATTTTTCATAGTCAATACTTTATTTATTTATTTATTTTGCATTTGCATTTGCTAATTTTTTAAAAATTTCTTAATTTTGAACTTTATGTTAAAGTTTATTCTCTGCTCACTGAGAACTTGGAGACGCATTTTGTGAGTGTGTGTGGGTTTGTGTAGGTGCGTACATGTACCTATGTGAGCTTCTGTTTTCAAAGTTAGTTCTTTGAGTATACAAGTTTTTAATGATTCCAAGATGATGTGACTTAGGGAGAGGTGTGATATTTACTCTGCTTTGACCAGAAAGGGCCTCTGCAATTCTGGAACCACAAGTGCTAGCACTTTTCTTGAGCCTATAATTATGATCAGGGCTTGTTTTACAAGTACTAATGGTCCTCTCTGTCTTGGAATCCCTTGTAACTAAACACAAATGTGCCATTCTGTCCTGGAATTGAGACCCAGAATGACATATCAATAATGAAGTTGCCAATCAGTGCTATTTGCACCCTGTGCTAAAAAGAGGTTCCCTCCAGGTGTCTGAACCACTTACCAGCTCTGGGTTGGGAACTTCCAAAACTGCTGCCACTGCTATTGTAGTTACCTCCAAAACCCACTGCTGATATTGCTGTCTTGTACTCCAGGCCTGCTCCCATTCTGGTGTGACAGACCTCTCCTGGTAACCTTCTAAATTGTCTTATGCTTGAAAAATTATGTCACCCTTGTTGCGGGCATAGCCCCTTTAAGATTCCTTGTCTGATCTACCTTTGGGACAAGATATTCCTAGGGGAAAAGATTCATATCTGAGCCAGTTTGGGCTGTACCCAGTCCCCAGTTGGTTTGGGTTTTCAGCCCCCTTTGATACAAGATCTGGTCAAACTAGTTTGGGCTTGTACCCAGTCTCCCTCCCCCTCCCCCCAACCCCAGGATCTGAGCTAGCTTGGATAAAGCCTGCCAAAAATCTGACCTTAAAGGAATTAACCTCCTCCCATTACTTCTTCAAGCAGATAAAAAAGAGCAAAGCTAGAATCATCAGGGGTCAGAGATTTGAAAGATGCCAGCCAAGATGCTTTGCATCAGAGATTCTCTGTCCCTGCTGCTTTCGACGTGTATCTTCCTCTATCTAATGCCTTTTACTAACCAGACCTTAATCTTGCTTCCAAACCCGGCAATAAACATCTTTTTACCCATCTAGATTTTCGGCCTGTAAATTCATTTACAGGGGACTCTCACCGCCACTAGACCTGATTTAACTTTATATCCTTGCGCCGAATCCTAAGGGGGTTGCAGGGGAGCTCCATGTGACTCCCTGTACCCCGAATCCTGCCACTAGACCTTAATTAATCCTATTGAGGTATATACCTCCTCATTAGGTATTTACCTCATAATTTGGTTCAAGTTACCTCATCATTTTTAGGTTCCCTATTACCTCATCAACCCTGACATTATGTTGCCTCTGACACTCCAAAATTCAATTTGAGACCACATTTTAAAGTTGTTTGGAGAAGAATGTGGGGAGAATTTATCTTCCTCTACTCTTCCATCTTCAGAAATATACGCTTCAGATTATTTGGTGTATTATAAGGCAATAAACAGTCCAGATAGGAAAGACAGATCTTTTCCTGACTACAACAGTAGTTGTAGATATTTCTAGGGTACAAATGTGCCCACAAAATGTAATGATACTGCCTGCCAGACTAAATCCTTCATAAATCTTCACCTAGAAATGAAGGACTATAATTCTGAAAAGAGCTATGGTTAATTCATTCTATCAACTAGTTCAGATTTAGGATCATATGGGCTAGAAGATCACAGGAGAGTTAGGTCCTATTCAATATATGACCCAACTAACCAGATATTACAAAGGAAAGTGGAGAAATAATTTTGTATGTAGCCAGATGGCAATACTAATGTTTAATTATGTAATGTGTGTTTTGCTTATAATTCTATTTGTTCATTGATATATATGGTAATTAATTCACACTTAGAATATACTTCTGTTTTGTATTTTTTCAATCATGTCAATTTATTCTATGCTATTATTCTGCATAAATTTTAAATATATAAATTCTGCTTATACATAGTTTTCCTTTTTTAAAAAAGGAAACACAATTTTGTTTATTTGTGTGTTTTTTTTTTCCTTTCCTGTATGTCTACTGATTTTACTATCATTTTACACTTGCCTGTCTCTATGCATATTTGATATGAATTGTATAAAGAAAATTGTTGGTTTCCATTTCTCTACAGATTTCCTCAACAGAGAAAGGCTTAGGCCCAGATCTTTTTAGACAATGAGTCATCAGTTTTTAAAGGGAATCCCTGACAAAATTATGCTAGGAAAAGAGGTGGAGCTTTGACAACTTTACTTTCCCATTGTTTTCCCTAAGATGGTTTGAAAGGGAAATCACTACTCAAAACTGAAGAGGAATTGAGATAATGACTGCAGAGAAAACCATGCCAAAAGGAGAAGCTACAAGAAAGATCTGGTTGTATAAACCTGATCCACACAAATGAAAGAACAAATAAGAAGGCCCGACAATCTAATCGAAACCTTGTTCACTAGCCCAATATAGCACTATGTCAACAATACCAATGCAAGATATACATAGCAATTTGGGAAGACAACAACGAGAAGGATCAATATGATACCTGAACTGATCCATTAAAGAGTCTGAGAATTCTAAGTGATAAATATAAAAAGAGACTGCATTTAAGGAATGGAGTACAGCTTATGCAAAGGCATGAAAGTGTAAAAAGATAAATGAAATTGAAAAACCAGAGGTCACTGAATTAAGTGTACATGTTTCTCATTCTTACATTCTTTCCAAAAAAAACCCCAAAAACCTCTTAAACAAGTAGAAAACAAAATATTAAAGGCATCCTTCACAGATCAAAAGGAAATAAAAATTATAAATGATAAGGAGCATTTTTAAGAAAGCATTGAGATGCAAATGGAAACTATATGCACACATATTCCCAAATGAGTACATAAAAGAATTAATTTTAGAATAGAAACTTCTCTCAATACACAAAAAAAAGTAACAATGAGGCCATAATAAAACTTTTCAGGTGAACATAAACAGTTCTTAGGGAAAAATTAATGTGTCTAAACATTTTTTATCAATGAAAGAGAGAAAGAAGATAAAAAGGCCTCAAATTTGCAATAGCAATAAAATTACAAAACCTAAGAGTTAAAAACTTCTTAATATACAGAATATGGAAATTCTGAAAATTAAAGAGACAAAACTGGAAATAAGACAAAGTATTCAGTTTACAAATAAAACCAAGAACTTCTTAAATCATGAATAGAAAAACCATTAGGCAATTTTTAAAGAAAAAAGAAAGTCTGAATGGAAGTACAGAGGGATGCTGTGGGCAATGGGTACTTACTTGCAGAAGGGTGAGGCTCTTGGTTTGGGTTTCCAGGTCAGAGGGAAGAACTAAAGGGAACTAGAGGCACCATATCCCCACCTAACGATTAGAGATGCTTTCACTAATACTTATCGTTTTTTAAAAATGGAACCACAAAGAAGGAACCTGACCATAGAAACTTAGGGAACCCTAAGTTTCATCTTCAGAGGAGCATTGTGAAGTTAAAAAAAAAAAAAAAAAGAAAAGAACAGAAAACCTCTTCTACTCCAAAAAGTAGCATTAAATGGTTACCTTTCCAGAAAAATTTACAAAAGAACATTAAAAATGTTAAAAATCAAGTGAAAGAGATTGCAGAAAAACTAAAAAGTTTTTTAAAAAGACTATGAAAAGAAAGTTAACAAGATAGAAAAGGAGATGGGTCTTAAAGAAGAAAATAATTCTTTGAAATTTAAAATTTTGGCAAGGGAAAGCCAGTGAAACTATAAGAGACCAAGAAATAACAAAACAAATATAAAGAATCAAAAAATAGAATAAAATATGAAACATCTTATAAGAAAAACAACAGATCTGGAAAACAAATCAAGAAGAAAAAATATAAGAATAACCGGACTACCTGAAAGCAGTGACCAAAATAAAGAACTTTGATATAATAATGCAAGAAATAATCAAAGAAAATTGACCCAGAGTGATAGAATATGAGGGGAATTTAGAAATAGAAAAAAAATCCCCTTGTCATCACTTCAAAAATATTTTTGTAGAACACACATAGGAATATTATCATCAAATTTCTAAATACCCAAATGAAAGAGAAAATCTTGTAAGAAACAAGAAAAAAAAAAACAATTCAAATATGCTGGACTGACAATTACAATTGTACATGATTTAGCAGCAGCCACAATAAAAGACTATAGGGCCTGGTACATACAAGTAATGAAAAGAACTAGGTCTGCAACCAAAAATATCATATCCAGCAAAATTATCCATAATATTGAATGAAAAAAAATGAACATTCAATAAACTTGCAGATTTTTAGAACTTTGTCTCAATCAAACCTGAATTTAACAGAACCAATATAATAATAGTAATATGAACCAATTTCAAAGATTAATTTCATAGAACTTGAATAAATTATTTGGTTTTTTTATATGGAAATGTATACTGTATATTTAAGATTAACATCAGTAATTCAGTAGCTCAAAAGAAAAATTGGGGGAGAGCTGAATATGATCTAGCTCTAAAAAAAAAGAAAACTCTCTAAGAAAAGGTAAAAAAAATATATTATATAAATAAGATGCAGAGGAAAAAGACTGAGAGATTAGAGAGAATAGAAGGGCTCATAGTTCTGAAAACCTACTCACAAAGGAAATGGGTTAAATAGGCAACACTATATATATATATATATATATATGTATATATATATATATATATATATATATATATATATATATATATATATATATATATATATATCACGAAGGATATGGCACTCTACAAAATCTATAAAGAAATGGCAGGGGGGAAGAAGGGGAGGGGGGACAATGGAGAGAGGGAATAGGATAAGGTGGAGAATAGAAGGATATGTAGATTTATGGCTGTGGGTAAAGTGTGTAGATTAATGGGTTAAAAATAAAAAATAAGCAGGGGTTGAAGGTTGTTTAGATTAACAGGAAGGGGATAAAGTGTGTAGATTAATAAAATGAAGAGGGAAGAAAAGGATGGGAAGATAAGATAAGGGAGGGATCTTTGGTGGGAGGAGATTAAGTATTAGCAGGGCAAGTCTAGGAGCAGAATTAAAGTAGAAGAGTTAGCAGGGATGGGACACAAGAGATATACAGACACTGTAACTAGGATCAGGAGTAGAATTTATTAGAAAAAAAAGTAGAGCTAGCAATCATTAATGTTAAAATCAAACTTAAAGATTTAATCAGGACAGAAATCTACATTATTATATCAGTCATATTGATATTGTTTTAGATGCTTGTTTACATGTGGATAAATGTGTATGCATTATACACACACACATACAAATATGTGTGTATGTGTGTCTGAGTATATGTGGGTATGGAACTATATAGGTGCATGTATGTGTGTATCTAAATATATGTATAAATATATATATATATATATATAGGCATATATGTATATATGTAATATATACATTATATACATATATCTGTGCTTAACTATAGCCTGCTTAAGAGAGATGGGGGAATGAAAGAGGGGAAAAAAACATTTTTTTTAAAGTTAATGGCAGAATACAAAAGAATAACTTACAAAGAAACAAAGGAAACATGGACAATCATGAATTCTCTTCTATTATTATATATGCTTTCTTGAAATGGAAATTTATTATAATATATAGCGAATCCTCCCTGATTTTCTGTTGGGCATATGACAGTGTTTTTCTTTTTCTTTTTTTTTTTCTTTTTAAATTTTCCTTTTTTGGCTTTCTTTTTCTATTCTATTTTTAAAAAATATTTTGTATTCAATTAAAAAAATTAGAAATAGCATCCCATCAATAAATACATTTTGGTATAAATACACGTGTGTGTGTGTGTGTGTGTGTGTGTGTGTATAATTACTCTTCACTACTAAAAAATAAACAGGTTAATTAAAGAAAGAGGCGAGAAAATATTTTTGCATTAAGTATCCTTAATAAAGATCTGACATCTAAGCTATAAAAAGAAATTGAAACAAGTACCAAACAAGCTCCAGTCACCAGTGCCTGATTCAACATGCAGTTTTTAAAAATTGGAATTCCAGCTTTTAACAACTATATCTATCTATCTATCTATCTATCTATCTATCTATATGTATACATATATATATATATATATATATATATATATATATATATATATATATATATATATATATATGTACACACAAAAGATAAAATTGGTAAATGTCAATGGAGTTATGGGAAGATATATCCACTAATGCACTGTTGAAGCTATAAATTTGTTTTAATATTCTGGTAAATAATGTGGAATTTTATTTAAAAAGTAATCAAATGGCAAATAAACTTTAATTTAGTTATCACTAAACATTTTTACTCTAAGAAGGTCAAAAATAGGAGAAAATGTCTCATTTGTACAAAAAATTATAGCATTTTTTATAATAATAAATATGCTAATAATAATAGTGTTGATAACAATAATAGTATTTATATAACACTTTAAGGTTTGCAAAGTACTTTACAAATGTTATCTTATTCTCACAACAATCCTGAGAGATAAGTGCTATCATTAAATCCTTTTGATAGCTGAGGAAATTGAGACAGAGTTTGAGTGTCTAGCTCAGAGTCACCCACTTTTACAAAACTTTTGGTATGTGGGAGCACATTGGAACTTGAATTTACCTGACTCCAGGATCAATACTTTAGCCTCTGGGTCAACTCACTATAGCAAAAAGCAGGAAAAAAGTGGGTGCCCATCAGTAAGAGAATGAATAAAGAAATGCCTTCTTAGAGTATCTGGTATATAACAAGTTTATAAACTTTTGTTCATTTATAAGTGGCATATTTATGCAAGGGAATATTAAGAAATGAATAAGAAATTATAATGGTGATGAATTCCAAGAAACTTAGAAAGGCTTTTATGAACTAATACAGAGTGAAATGAACAGAATCAAGATAACAAATTAAAGGAAGACCATAATTATAAAAGGAGAACAATTTTAAAATAATTTAACTATTACAAATTGAGCTCCTACTGAAAAGCAAACATAGAATGATATTCCAAACACTTGGTTTACATCACAGAACAGCCAGAGAGAATACTGCACCCATATTACAAAGTTATTAATCTGAGAAGCCAAAAATGAAAAGTTTCAAACATTTCTCATAAAAGATCCATTTCTTTCTACTTCAAATAACTACAATAAAATTAGTTTTTCATGATCTCTGAACAGGGAATAGGAAAAAAAACTTTCAATCTTTCTAAGGTCCTTCACTTTGTGATTCCTAGATTAACACCAATATCTAACTGTATAATTCTACCATATTTCCTAAAAGTCCCCAAAACATGGTCTTCTTATAGAAATGAAGACACATATATTTTTAAGAAGATTTTGTTTTCCATGTGGTATCTAACTGCATACTGTTGTATTTTATTTCACATTCTTGAGATAATTTTAAACTCCAGCTATATAAATCAAAAATTCAGCAATGGCAATTAAATGTTAATTTTAATTGTGAGAATTATTCTTCCTCACTATAATGAAGGTAATATAATGGCACTGTGATTTTGATGAATTTAGATTTGTAAGTGTCCTATTCCTAAATGAACAGGACTCTGTAATTTGCTGAATAATAGGGTTCATTAAAAACATACAAAAAATTGTGTGGCTATTGAATTTATCACATTCAAAGAGCTCAAATTGGCTACTAGAATGAGGGAAAGGAGGCTCTTTGGCTATATTGACATTTCAAAATTGTACTGTTAGATAAGTGAGATATTAGTTGAAATGGCTGGACATAAGTGAGCAGGTTCTTTTGTTTGTAATGATATCCTATTTCCTACAGGAGGGGAACAGCCCACTGATTTTTCATCTGCTGTTATTTCATTTATTTCAAAGTATAAGGTATAAAGTAATACATGAATTTGACATGAATTCATGGTTCTTAATTTTGGAACCCAATGTGCAGAAAACTATATCTAGGCCGGTTTTCCAAAAACAAAAGGAGGAGATTGAGAAGGCCTGACATCCTTACCCAAGTTTTCCCTGTTCTCCAAGGTTAATTGTTTATTTGTTTTAATTCCAGAGGGATATGCATGCTCCTTAAATCACATCCATTACTTGCTATAATAGGAGGTGTAAGATTATCCCCCAGTATTCCAAAAAAAAAAGCAGTAAGAAATTTGGAGATACCTGCATTCCATAAGAGTGAATTTAACTGCACATTTTCTTTGCAATTTATTCCATTAAAAAGGTAGCATGTTGGAGCCGGTAGAGAGCTGATCTTAAATTAGAGTCTATTTTTAAAGTTTTGCCTCTGACATAAACTGGTTTTGTGACCTTGAATATATCACTTTTCAATAGTTCAAGTAATTTTCCAAGGCAATACTTTGTAAAGTTAGTCCTCACTAGGAGTTTTGTGTACATCATTGAAATCCCAGGTCTTATTCAAAAGAAATGTTGATTTTCTGTTTATTAATGATTTAGAATACTTGAGAGAGCAGAAAACTTTTCAAGATAACTAGAGTGGAGTCAAGCGGTACAGATTGTAATCTTTTATCAATTCTGAGCTATATTTCATTTAGAACCCAGTCAGTGAACACTTTCTTTGTCATTATATGACACTGTTAATTTTTACAAATGATTCACAAGAAACCTTTGCAGAGAGTAACACAGTATTATCATTTACATTTTATAAACAAGGATATTGTGATATAGTTAAGAGAAAATTAGTAGTCATTAAATGGTTATCAAGTGTCAGTCAGTGGGCTAAGTACTGGATAAACAAAAAAAAAATTAAAAATTAAAAAGACAGTATTTAACCTGACAGAGCTTATATTTCAATGGGAGAATATGGGACTTAAAAGGGACCTGCAAAGTGGAAGGTGTTAGTCACATGTGGGCAAGGCTATACTCTAGAGAATCATGAATGGAGCATAGAATAAAGTGAGGATAACTGACCTGAATGCTTTACTGAATGGAAGCTTTGGGCAGGAACTCAGGGAAAGAAGAATCTCCCAGGGTTAAGAGAAATAAAATGGCTTGATCACATAGCTAGGACATTTTAAAGTTAGAATTTAAACCTTGATCTCTTTCAAACCAAACATTTTTTTCCTACAATAACATAGTTTTTTACATTTTTCTTTTGGTTAGATTGCTATTAGCTTAGGGTAATCATGGTGATGCTAATTCTCAGATTCTAGGCCTCAGTTTATTCATCTACAAAATAAAATTAGTCTAGATGGCATCTAAGTGCCTTTCCTGTTGAAAAAAGAAAAAGAGAGATACAAAGGGAAAGAAAAGATCTCAATGTTAAAAAAAAAAAAAAAAAGGATTGTATTCAGAAAAAGAATGCCCATTAACAAAAATTAGAGAATACAACTTCCAAATCTATCTGCATAATACTTCACTTGGATGGTAAATTGTAAATGTTGTAGAATACACACTTTAAATGATCTCAACAATAATTCAGTTTAGGTACAATTTTATACTGATGGGAGTTTAAATAGAAATCAATCAAGAAAGCTCCAAACCAAAAAAATAAAAATAAATATATAGATTTGAATGAAAGCACTTAGTCACATCTCAATACAATCTTCAGATTAAATTGATTGTGATTCCCAAGAATGAGTTTCCATTCCCAAACATAACTAAAATACTACATAAATGTGTATATATGTATGTGTGTGTGTGTGTGTGTGTGTGTGTGTGTACGTGTGTGTATACAGTATCTATATATATATATAAATTATGCCTGGTTTTCTAAAATTAGCATGGTATGGAGTCCAATTTATGGGCCATTTTATTCCTGAATTTAAAGACAATAGTTGAAGTAGAATGACAACATGGATATAAATGTGAGGAGAATTAGATTTTAATCTCAATTGTGCCACCATTTGACTTTATGACTCTGGGTGAATCATTTCATCTTTTTGGACATCTAAAAAATAAAGTGATGTTGTTTATCTCTAAGGTGATTTTCAGGATCAAAATTCTGTGATTCCATTCATTGACGGCTAAATAAAATTCAATCTAAATATCATTCAGTTGGTTTTCCCATCTTTGCATTTTATTTTTATTGAAGGAATAAATAAGTTAGAATCATAGTATATCAACATTTCACTATATATAACCTACATATTTACAAATCTAGCAGAAGTTGGAGAACCTTCAATTCAATTTAATAAGAAATGCCAAATATGTATAAGTCACTGTGCTATGCATTGGGAATACAAAGACAAAAGTTAAAATAATCCTTGCCCTTGAAAAGCCTTGCTAGAGAAAAAGTGATTTGCATTGTTTACTTTTCCACTCTTCCACAACTTACCTCCTATATACTAAGGCATTCCTTATCTTCTTTGGTATAATTTAGTGATAGGAGAGATGAAATGTTTTATATTGTACTATTCTATTGCAGCTTGAATAAAGGCTGTAGGACAAAAATATAAATACCATTTTTTTTCCTGAGGCAATTGGAGTTAAGTGACTTGCCCAAGGTCACACAGCTAGGGAGTGTTCAGTGTCTGAGGTCACATTTGAACTCAGGTCCTCATGACTTCAGGGCTGGTGCTCTATCCACTTAGCCATCTAACTGCCCTGTATAAATACCATCTTTAAAGAGATCTTTGGAATTGTTTTAGAATTTACTTTAGCTTTCCTATAGTTGATAAAGTACACTGCTATCTGAAGCAAATAGTAGTTGTCAAAAAGAATACAGCAAAACAATGACAGAAAAGGGAATGAATGGCTCAGTCTCCCCAATTTTGAAGACACAGTCAATTTAAAGATACTTTCTCTATTTACATGGCAGGGGGCAATGAGGCCTTCATTCTAGGTAATCTGGACATGGTCCAAAGGCCACTTAAGGGGATTTCCATGTTCCCCAAACTGAGCATATAAAATACATATATAAAAGTACATACAGGTTGGAGTTAGAGTAGTAACCCTCAGAACACACCTGTCTTTAGCAGACTATAGCATCTTTATGGTAGGCCAAATCTGTCATAGGTTGTGTCCCTTTCTTTACCTTGATGCTCTAATGACCACATTGATGAACCAAAAACTCTTTTATAATAACCAACCAGAAGTTGTTGTAATTGTCATCTTTTAAAAATATAAAATATAGTATATATGCCAATTATTGAAAGAATGAAACTAAATTGTAGAAATTTATTTTTTCTGCCATAACTTATTTGAAGAACTTCAAATGTTTACACTTTAGGCATAATTACATTTTGTTTGGCAGTGGTCCAGGGATGCTAGTGTGAACCTAATTTTAAAAAAATCTTTTCAATTCAGAAATTGCACATCAGTTTTCTGTGGAATCTCTGGTGATACAGTCACAGTATAATATAGTGGGAAAGAGATCTTAGAGGCTTGCAAGTCCCAGAATCCCCATATAACATGCCAAAAAAAGCTGTCACTACTTAAAGAGTTTGGTAGAATAAATTAACAAAGAGTTATCTAATTTTTGAACCAATCTATTTGTACAAAAGTATATAAAACATGTGGTTCCATTTTTGGATAGATCTATTTATGAGAAAGATCTTCCTTGTCTTGCTTTAAAATCCACTTCTCTATAATCTTTGTCTACTTCATTAGTGTAATATTCTCTCTAAAATGTAATTTTCTCTTGTTGGGGTTTCCTTGGGGTCTCTGGAGGCAGCCTTTGTTTCAGTTCAGTAATCACAAGTGCAATCAGGGATTAAAGTCCAAATCCTTTACTGTCTCCTTCACTTGGGCCTCAGCTAGTTTTTCTGGAGGCCTATCTCTCTCCTTACTTCTGAGAGGCCTGACTTCTCTGGCTTCTGAATCCCCCAGACTGAATCCTGGCTGAGGCTTCTAGCTTATATATGCTTTCTTAAAGGTGTGAATCTTGCAGAACTATAGTAAGTTCTAAGTACATGTACTGAACTAGAGAATTGGTAAGTACCATGCTAAATTAGATAACTGACTTAGCACCTTGATTCAAGTTCTGGCTCATAACACATTAGCCCTAACTTTTCCCTCTGAAACAAAATAAAATGAATTTGGTAACTTTCAGAGCAATAAAAAATTACAGATTTCAGTTATTTTTTTCTCAAAATCTTAGGTCTTTCAATGAATTCCTCCTGCAATCTAATTTTCAGACTCTTCATCAACTTAATTACCTCCTTTTGAATAGGCTTCCATTTTTATGTCCCTCTTTTAAAGGGAAAATTTAAATTAAAATGGTCCAATGAGGTAATTGAGTGAGAGATTCTGTCTAATGTAATTTATTTCCAACATCTCAATAACGTCTTATGTCTGTTTATAGAAGAAATTCTTAACATGTTTCCCTGAATTTTCGTATTCATTATTTTTTAACATATACAGTTATTCTATTATATTTAGCCATTACATTCTATTACATTTACCTTTCTCCAATTAAGGGACAAGTACTCTATTTATGATTCTTTAGTATGAGAAAGAGAACTGTTATGAATGTTTTCTTTCAAAAGAGATTTCCACCCCCCACCTTTGTTACTTTGAAATAGATATTGAACAGAGGGTCAAAGGGCATGAGAATTATAGTCACTTTTTTAGCATAATTTCAAATTGTTTTCCAAAATGGTTTTACCAATTTCAGCAATAGTAAGCATTATTCCTGCCTTTCCACATCTCCATTATAATTGACTTCTTTTTTAAAAAATATTTTTCCAATTTTGTCAATTTACAAGGTACAAAAATGTAAACTCAATCCGTAGGCCCTTCCCAAATGCTACATGTCAGTAATAATAAATATATAAATTAAAGTATATTATTTGATATGCTGGATTTCTCATACCTATCAAATTACTGAAGTGAAGATAATTAAGGATAGAAACAATCAACATTAAAGGGATTATACTATAATAATCATGTTAATTCATTTGTAAAGCTATAAATTAGTCTAAAAATTCTGAAAAATAATTTGAAATTATTTGAGGAAAAATTAGAAACTCTTCATACCCTTTCATCTTATTTCCCCAATACAAAATGTACATCAAGAAGATCATAAAAGAAAAAAAACTTTGACATACAGAAATATCTGTTTTAACATTTTGCATGGTTGCAAAAGCTAGAAATAAAACATGCTTATTATTAAAGCAGTTACTGAACCAACTGTGGTGTGCTAAACAAATGGAAAGGAATAACGTTTTAAGTATAAGGAATTGCAAATGAATTTCATTTTGAGGAAAAATCAGGAGACATATGAACTAATTTAGAGAAAGGCAAGAAAATCAGAATTATATGTACATGGCTAAAATAACAGAAATGAAAACAACATTAAAAGACAGCAGAATTCAGCTCAAAGTTCATGAAGTTATATAGAATTAGTCATGACTGAACAAATGAACAATAACAACATGTGTGTTGTGCCAGGGATACAAAGAAAAGCAAAATGCAAACAAATAAAAAGCATGGTTTCTGTTTTCAAGAATCTCACATTCTAATAGGGGAGGCTTTACCTAAACAATTATGTGCATTTGCAAATGGAGGCTAATCTCAGATCAAGTACCAGACCAATACTGATTCCAGTTAACTGATATTAAATATGTTTCCTTTTACCTCTTTTAAGAAATGATAACTTTTCAAACTGTGCATACCCTTTGACCCAGCAGCGCTGCTACTGGGATTATATCCCAAAGAAATACTAAAGAGCGGAAAGAGACATATATGTGCCAAAATGTTTGTGGCAGCTCTTTTTGTTGTAGCTAGAAACTGGAGGATGAATGGATGTCCATCAGTTGGAGAATGGTTGGGTAAATTGTGGTATATGAAGGTTATGGAATATTATTGCTCGGTAAGAAATGACCAGCAGGAGGAATATAGAGAGGCCTGGAGAGACTTAAATCAACTGATGCTGAGTGAAATGAGCAGAACCAGAAGATCACTGTACACTTCAACAACAATACTGTATGAGGATGTATTCTGATGGAAGTGGAAATCTTCAACATAAAGAAGATCCAACTCACTTCCAGTTGATCAATGATGGACAGAGGTAGCTGCACCCAGAGAAGAAACACTGGGAGGGGAATGAAAATTGTTAGCACTAATGTCTGTCTGCCCAGGTTGCATGTACCTTCGGATTCTAATGTTTATTGTGCAACAAGAAAATGATATTCGCACACATGTATTGTACCTAGACTATATTGTAACACATGTAAAATGTATGGTATTGCCTGTCGTCGGGGGGAGGGAATAGAGGGAGGGGGGGTAAATTGGAAAAATGAATACAAGGGATAATATTATAAAATATATATATATATATAATAAAAAAAAAAAGAAATGATAACTTTTAAAATATTTTTTACTAGTCAAATTCACTATGTAAAAGTTTGCTTAATTCTTTTTTTTTTTTTTTTTTTTTTTAAAGCAAGGTACTGGGGGCAGAGGACGGGAAAGTAAATATGTCAAAACAACATATCCCAACCCAGTACTATTAAAAAAAAATGATAAATTCAGAAATAGAGTCAGCAAAAGGGGAACATGACAGATCAGGAAGACCTTGGAATTTGAGGATCCAGGTTTGAATTCAGACTTTTCTACTTTCTTCTGTTTTAACTTTGATATATTACACATTAGTTTCCTCATTGTAAAATAAACACAAAGGTTTTTCTTTTCTTCTCCAAATTTTATGAAGCTTCAGGATGGTCTGATAAATTCAGATTACAGTTAGGATAGTGCTGCCTTTGATCTAGATAGATAGATATGGAGATAGAGGTTTATTTATTAGTAGAATAAAATGGAATTAGAATTTTAGCATAATCTAGGAATGTTTGTGTATATGAGTACATTTATTGTAAATACCTAAAAAAGTCCCCAAGATTATTTTCATTTCTGTATTATCATACTGTGTGTATACACAGCTGTATATTCATTGTGCATATAAATAGATCTATATTTAGCAAAGCATTTTGCTTGTGGAGCTATTTTTGGAGTGCTGAAATGCAATTGTTTATCATCATAGGAACCTGCTGCAGGATTTAAATATAGAATCCAAACTATATTTTCACATATTGTGATTTTTTTTTTTAACTTTCTTTTGCCTTTGAAGAAGAAATCGAAATATTTAAACCAGCTGGATCAAATGACAAAACACAAAAGATGAGTGACTTAAAGGGATATACTGCAGACTTTGAATATAAATATTATGCCATCTTTTTTCTACATTCAAAAAAAGTAGAGATCTACATTATTTGATTGAAAAAAAAAAACAAAACAAAAACACCTCTGAGATATTCAAAGATTCTATATTAAAATTCTGAATATATTTCTTCTTTAAAAAAATGTATTTTCAACCCTCCACTTTCTCTTATTCATCAAGGCCAAGAGCTATTCTCTGATTTAAGAAGGAAGGTCAGCATAGTATGTTTTGACTACTCTGGCTTCCTTCCACTGGTATTAGATTAACACTAGTTAATTTAAGTACAGATCCTGCTGGTAGTAGCAAATATTTCAAGAAGAAAACAAATTACTTCTAACATAATTCTACAGAAAAGGCATTTAGTTAATTCAATAGTTTTTTACTTTCAATTTTATTAATCTCACCTTTTAAGGCAGTGAGTTAAAAAACCAATGTTCAACTCCTCTTTGTGATACTTATTAGCTACATGGTCCTCCTCAAAATTCTGAATCTCTATGTCCATTAGGAATACTCTCCAGGATTTATCTACTGTCTTGAGTAATTTGTTATAATTGTTGGTCAAAGAAGCTCCTTATCATTGTCAAAACTGTGTTCCCATATTCTCTCTAAGTCTCCTGCAAGATATTGTTCACATAATCACAGTCAATAAACAAGAGATGAAAATCATTCTGGAAAGCAATTTTGAATTATGCAAATAAAGTAATTAAAATGCCCATGGTTCCTAAAGGACAGATTCCTCTGCTAGGCATTTACCCTAGGAAATTAATAGGAAAAATGCCTCCAGATACACAAAAATATTTATAGCAGTTTTTTTTTTCTTTTTTTTTCTCCTTTCTTTTTCGTGTGTGTATGTGTGTGTGTGTCTGGTAGGGGAGCAGCAAATTTGAGTAGATTAGTTTCTTCAGGGACCAAGGAAAAGTACTAGTCCAAGTTTGGCTGAGTAGCCATAGTGGTTTGAGATGATATTATTAAGAATAGAGAACCATTCCACTTCAGGGAAGACTTAACTGAGAGAATTTCTGTTAAGAGAACTATTACCTACTCACAGGCAAATGTCTAAATTAAATCAAAATGATTAATATGCTTGTGGAATAAAACTGCATTTGAGAAATCTATAAAACTAAATGTGGAAACTGTGGAAGGAAATCTCAGTAATTAAAGCAAAGGTTTTTCTCTAATTAGCTGCAGTGCATCATTAAATTCTATTATAATTGTGATTGAAAAATATAGCTACTTTAATCTGCCTACTGAGGAGATGAATTTTCTACAAACATCCATCTTTACACAATTCAATCCATTTCTAACATATAATCTTTGATGTATGCCTCTAGCATTTTATTTGCATCTTTGGAAAGTAGATCATCAACTTAAAAAAAAAAGAGAAAGAAAGAGATAGAGAAAGGTAGAGAGACAGAGAGAAACAGAGAGAAAGAGAAAGAGAGAGAGAAAGAGAGAGAGAGAGAGAGAGAGAGAGAGAGAGAGAGAGAGAGAGAGAGAGAGAGAATAAAGTTTTAAAGAATTTGCTATATTGAGGCACAAGAAGCCTATTTAAAATATGTTTGCCATTAACAAGATCATATAAAACCTATATTCAATAGTGATTCAGGATAAACTATTTCTTAGTATTTAATTAATTGATAGCTACCTTTTTTGGACACAGTGATTGTAGCTACCTATTTCAAATGATTATTATCAACAATTTTCTTTTATGCTTCAAACAACTCCTATTTTGACAGGCTTCAGTCATTTCAAATCTCATTACAAAACAGCTTACCAGATAATCTCTATAATTTAAATAGGAAAAGGCAGTTCTGTAATTCACTACTAAAGAATAGGATGCAATTTGTTATTCACATTTAAACCTAATTAGTATAGAAGCAGCCATAGAAAGATGAACATTTTCTTATCAAAAAGGAGCTAGATTGGAAAGATGTTCTAGATTAACTATTATTATTATTATTATTAACTAGGTTAACTATTTTAAAAGTCAGCATTTCATAGTACAATCATAAGGAATGGTATTAAATACTGGACCTATATAATATCATTGATATCATTTTACCAACAGATAGAGAACACTATGGAAAAGCTAAAATTCAAAACTGGAACTAAAAGATGATTTCCATGGACAATATCTGTATAGAAACATCCAACTGATAAAAAAAAAAAAAAACAGTAGCAGCTGGCTAAATCAAATATATCTGTTTAAAGAAATGCAGAGGTTAGTGACAGTGAGAGTTCATGTTACTACTAAAAGAAACTACAATAATTTCTTTCTTAAGGATCCTGGACTTACTGATCAATGCATTTTTTTTAAAAGAAATGATGGAGAAACTGTGTGAAATATCACTGTATGTTGAAAATATTTAACATCTAGTTAATATCTAGCAAAATGCAATAAGGTAGTTGCAATTTATCTCAGAAACTCACTGATGCTTCATAAAATAAAAGGTGATAAATCTCCCTATTATAAATATAAACTCCAAAAGGTCATTAAGAATTCAACAAATGAATTATAATGGAATATGACTGTACTTTTATAACAAACTCACATTTGCATGAACATAATATTGAGTCACAAAAATTTGACTGGTGCTATAGTGTAGTCAGTCAGAGGCATACTTAGGCATAGTATTACTCCCACTGCATGGAATCAGAAGTGATATTAAATAGTACAAAACTGAAAAAGTCATTTCTATGCTAAGTTCACATTCCAAGAGTAGCATCAACTTTATAAAACTGGCCTGCTTCTAGAAACATGGAGTAGACACATTCAAAATCATAATATATACTAGATTGGTAGGCCATGACACTTTTATAGGTATTAAAATACCAATATTATCTATCCAGGAGCTTTTTATTAACTATTGTATCAGCTCATATTTATTGAATGCTTGAATATTTGTTGGTTAAATGAATATCAGACTGGCAAACTTGGCAAGATGTACCTTTATTCATAGAATATATGCTCAAAGGATATACTTCACTCAACCTTTTCAAAGGAATTAAAGACAATATTTCCAATTCCTTCTTCCTCTACAAGATTTTTTTCTTGTTTCTCCTTGACTTCTTTATCTGAAAGGAATCATAATCTTTCCCATATATATTTCTTATCTTTTTTATTCTTCCTTTTACTTCCATTGGCATGTGTGTTCATGTCTTGTGGGGTCCAATAAAATCATTATATTAAATAATGTACAATCTAGCTGGTGAAATTCTAGAGAAAAAGCAATTCTGCTTCCTTCTTTCATATATTTTCCTCATGTAAGCATATTTTTCCTTTAGCCAGAATACTCCCTCTATACTTCTTACATCCTGTTCGATACCATTAGCAGATTTCCTCCTCAAGTTACATTTTTCCTCTAAAACTCCTGATGTAATTGTTCTAACCAAATTATTTCTCCTTTCTCTTTGACAGTAAAACAAATCCTGAGGAAGAACTGTCATTGCAAGATTGAAAGTCATAGTCATTGGAATAAAAACTATGTTTGTCCAAATAAATTCTTCTTACAAGTTCAGTGTCAAAATTTGTACCTGGAAAATTGGTAAAAGCCACAAATCAGGGCTTGATTTTTTTTTTAGACTTAAAAAAACTTTTGTAAAGAGGCATCTAGATGGCTCAATGGAGTCAGGAGGAATTGAATTCAAACGTGGCCTCAAATGCTTAACACGTACTAGCAATGTGACCCTGAGCAAGTCATTAACCCTAATTACCTTGAAAAAGTGTTGGATAAAATGTTAATATTGCAAAATAATCTTAAAATGCGTCATCCTTTTTTAGAGAGTCAGTTATTTGACATTTGCCAGACCAGCACTTATTTCAATTTTTGATCCACTAATTAACACATTTTTTTTTCAAATTGATTCACAAAATATGAATTAGAAAATTCTGACTTTTTAAACACTTCTCACAACATGTTTCTTTTATAATTGAAGTTCCTTCATCACCTGTAATTGTTAAACCTCAGATGAGAGCTAAGTATTGGGTACATGTTTAGATTTGGTTTTATTCATTGTGGAGAAGTGTTATTAGTGTTTATTGTTGATAATAGCAACATTTTCAACTTTATAAAAATGATTTTGAAGTCAGAAATTAGAGAGTCTATGTATCCTTGTTTTTAACTGTAAAGACCAGGAAGAAAGTGTAATTTCTAAGTAAGAAAAGGTTTATTTTATAAATTGAGGAAGAGAAAATATTAAATAAAAGAAATTTTTGATCTGAAAAATTGATAAATAAGATTTGATGACAAGAAAGGAGGCATGCTTTTTTTTTTTAAGACAGAATCTGTTTTCTTTCTATGGATGATATAAAATGAGTCTTTCTTGAATAATGAACTTCTCTTGGAAGAATTCAAGTGAAGAATATATGAATATTTGAGATGGATGTTGAAAAGGGAAGTTGGTTTGAATAAGCAGTAGGGCATGTGATCTTTGAGATCCCTTTCAACTCTGAGACCCTAAGATTGTTGAAAGAGGTTAAGGTAAAAATCAAAACAGACAGCAACCTGCAAGCTTTAAAAAATTGTCATGAGTCTTACATGGTAGGGAAAAAGAATTGTAGTGATTAGCTTCCAAAAAAAATAAAGGCTTTCAAAAGTGACAGGATGGATCAGTCTTAGCTGGAAATAAGTAATAGTCACTCTATATATTGATTAAAATACCATTTATGAAATAGTCATTCTAATCTACATTATATAGTAGAGACTCCAATAATGAATTACACATGCACCAAGTGAGTATGGTAAAGGGGGGAAATAAATGCTTAAGCATTTCATACCTTCTCTGTGTCAATGCCTTTTGACATGGACCATGTGGAGACGATATAATCCATAACTCGCTCACTAAGGCCTTTAGGGACTTGATATAGTTTTAGGAAGTCCCGAACATTATTCAGCATCTCATGGTAGCGATTGGTGTTGGCATACATTTGCTGGAATATTGTAGTAACATTTCCAAAAATAGTTGCATATAGGAGAGCTGAAAGAGAATAAAAAATGAAAAAAATAAACAAAAATAATATAAAAAGGTTCCAAATAAGGTATAAATTAAAAGACCATATCAATGAATACCACAAGTTAGATACATGCATATTTCAGTAGGATATAGGACTAAAAGGAAAAAAAGTAAAAGAACCTTGATCCAAGTTCTTTAGTTAGGAAAATAAAGTGATAAGTAACAAATGATATGTGTTTAGGATCTCGTAAGAATAATTTTTTCATATTGTTCCCTTTTAATAAAATTTCATTCAAAATGTGTGTATTCATTCTCTAGGGACTTATTATCAAATTTGAGAACTTATTTTTTATGACATTGTTTCCTTCCCTACACATCGGATGACTGTTTCTCAACATCATTTGGAGATTCATCTTCTACACAAGTCATAAACTGTGGGCCAAGGCTTTATTATGCTTTCTTGATATACTCACAAACTTAGTGACCTTATCAGCTCTGAGGGTCAATTATAATTTCTATGCTGAATATTCCAATATATATAGCCCTAACCTCTCTCCTAAATTCCAACTGTAAATCAAAACCTGTTTATTAGACATTCCATTCTGCATGTATTACAAACATCTCAACTCAGCATATCTAAAATAAGACCATTATGTCTCCTCAACAAATCTTTTGGTTTTCTAAACTTCCCTATTACTTTTAGGAGTATTACTATCCTTCAAGTAATCAAGTTTCCAAATTTGGCCTTATATTTGACTCTTCATTCTCAATTACCCAACCTACCTAAGTTGCCAAAGTTTTTCATGTATTTCTCCACAATATGTCTCATTTCCATCCCCTTATCTCTATGATCACCACTAGTTTTCCTCTCACTTGAAGGGGCTACTGTGATAGTCTCCTAATTAATCTTTCTACCTTTAGTATCTCTTCTCTCCAATTCATCCTCCTCAGAACTGCAAAAGTGATTTTCCAAAAACATAATTCTAATAGTATTCCTCACATTCTACTGTTTCAATAAACTCAAATGCCTTCCTATTACCTGTAGGAACAAATATACAGTAAATATCTAATGACAAAGTCATGTTAGTATTGCTTCTGATAAAATTTTGGCTTAGTATTGTTTCTGATAAAATTTTTGTATGGTGCATTGTATGTAAAAAGTGTTAAATGTTACTGTGAAATTGTCAACTTTGTTTCTTATTAATAACTTTAAAATAGAACTTATGAGGAAGAAATACAAATGAATACTTAGGATAAAATCTAGGAATCATTTGCTATGTTATTTTTTAAGATAGTTCATGTTTTTACAATTTTTGAAATGTATGAAGTTCTGAACTCAGTCTCAGATGGATAGCTTAGAATTAATTGCAAATATCTTTTAGTTATCATTAGTTTAGTATATTTTCTTCATCTAAGGCAGATTCTACTCCATTCTCAAAGAACATCAAAGAATATTCATTCTTTTTGTATATTGGAGGAATGTAATACAAAGCAGTACAAAAATCAAGCTATTAATGACAGAATACAGAAAATAATTTTCTGAGGGAAATATTTTATTTTCCTTTGCCTCTAACAGTTTCCCCCTATGAAAACAATAAATTCATAACAAAA
Organism: Sminthopsis crassicaudata; assembly: GCF_048593235.1. NCBI lineage: Eukaryota > Metazoa > Chordata > Mammalia > Dasyuromorphia > Dasyuridae > Sminthopsis > Sminthopsis crassicaudata. The sequence goes on from NC_133618.1 coordinate 328,893,167, forward strand.
AGCTGTTAGCATTTCATATTAATTTACTACTAACTATGATTTAGGGATTCTAAAGCCAGTTTTTTTAGATAATTTTTTTATTAGAACTGAATAGGGAAAACATAGTGTGGACATGTATCAATTGAGTCTCAAAAATTTTGAGTATTTAAACCTGAAAAATATCAAGTTTCACATCTTTAGTGCACTAAAGTCAGCATTAAATAATATAATTATTTTTGCAAATTTGAATGTATGAATGTATTTAAATACATAAATAAAGTAAAGTTGCTGAAGAAACAAATTAATATCATAAGGTCGCAAGTGTTCAAAGAGAAGAAATGAGAATTGTTTACTTCATGGGGGGAAATGTAGTTCTTGACATATTGCTACACTGATTATTGTTTGTCATAATGTTTAACTAGAAGTTTTTGACAAATTTTCCAGACATTCTGAATATTTTGATATACCAAACTCATTTAGTTCTCTTCTAAGATAGTTGCTTATCAACTAAATTGCTATGGTATCTTATCTACACAATATCTTAGGGTAGATCTTCTTGGTTACATTTAACTACTAAATAACACCCAATTGTAAATAAAGATAAAACAATATTATGTAAATATAGTATTTATATATAACTTCATGTTATTTATTAATGTTGACATTGAATAAGGGTCATACTTAATATATTATAATAGTTGGTTTAAGGCTCAAGGTTGGGAAAGTAGCAACATTTTTTTTTTGTAACTTAAACTTGAAATAAAAAGTGAGTAGTAACATTCTACAATGTTGAATTATTCAAAGAAAAAATATTATTTGTAGAACAGTAAGTACATCTTATCACCAATATAAAACTATGTTTCAAATCTATTCTCATGAAAATATGGAATCATCTTCACTAAGAAAATTCAACATTAAAACTTGACTGCTAGAGAGAGTCTTCTCAACCTTGGAAAGGAAAGAAATATAATCCACTTTCCTCTCAGATTACATGTGAACACTGAAAAAAATAGCTTAAATTATCTTTTAAATCACCCTTTCTTTAACCCAAGTACATTCATTAATCACTGGTAGAAGAGCATCATGTTCATCTTCTAGGAGAATAGTGCTTGGCATGCAACATTTAGATCTGATCATAATTAAACAGACAGTGAATTAATTAAGGAAATATAATTTTCATTTCTATGAAATATTCATACACATATTTTGTGGCTACAAGTTCAGTTCAGAGTTATTAAATGATTCTGCACATAGAATTTAAATGTCCAATCTGCCATCAGTAGGAATTTTGCACACATTACTAAAGTCATTAAAATAAACTATAGAAAAATGTGTCAATGATTTTTCCTTGCAACTTTTCAGACCATAAGATGATTTTATCAGCATTTGAATCTTATGTAATACATGGTTAATGCCTACCTAAAACATCTCACTTGTCCATTCTTTCTCAGTACACAATTCATATGACTTCCAGATCTCCTAAACTCAAGTTCCACACTACCAACTGCATTTTGGACATCTAGAACTGGATGTCCATTTCAAACTAACATATCCAAAACAGAATTCATTATCCCCATTTTTCTCTTTCCAATTTTCTTTTTACTGCTAAGGACATCACCATCTTCCTATTAACCTAGCCTCACAATTGGTTCATTTTGAATGTCTCATTCTTATTTATTCCATATATTTAGTCATTGTCTAAGCCTTATTTTAAACTTCATATTTTTTGCACATATACTTTTTTTAATCTATTTATATCACCTCTACTCACATTTAGGCCTCCATTACCTCATGTTGAGATGATCACAATGATCTTGTAATTAGTATTATTGGCTCAACTTTCTTCCCACTCCAATCCATCTTTCATACAATTACCAAAGTTATTTTTGAAAAGCATAGGTTTGATCATGTTAATTTTCCCTATTTAAGAAAGTCCAGTGGCTCCCCATTGACTCCAGGATCAAATAAAAGGTCTGCTGAAGCAGCTAAATTTTATAGTGGATAAAGTACTGGGTCTGGAGTCAGAAACACTAGTCAAATCTGTTCTCAGATACTTACTAGTCATGTTTATATGCCTCAGTTGTCTCAACTATGAAATAAGAATAATAATATTACCTATTTTCCAGAGTTTTGTGAAGCATGTTAAATACTTATTCCCTTCTCTTTTCCACCCTTATGTTTGGAATTTAATGCTCTTTACAACCTTTCTATATTTCCAATCTTTTTAACAGTCTGCTCCCCTTCATATGATCTACATCTTTGCCAACTTACTCTTCTTTGTACATAACATCCCATTTCTCATCTTAGTAGCTTTGCATCAATTGTCACCTATGCCTAGAATACTCTTTCACGTCACCTCCACCTTTTAATTTTCCTGTCATTCTTCCCAATTCAATCAAATCGATTTTCTGAAGGAAGATTTTTCTAGCTATGCAAGTTACTACTTTCCCCCCTTAAATTATCTTTATCTACATTGCATATATCATGTATGTATCTAATTATTTTCACATTTGACTCTCTAATTTGTTTAGTGAAGTCTGTGAGGGCAGGGACTGTTTTCCCTTCTTTTTGTATCCATAGTACTTAACATAGATTTTGACATATAGTTAAGTAGTTAATGATCCAAAGCTCATTAATAATAATAAAAACTGGTACGCATGAGGATACATTGGCATCTGACATAATTAAACACACTATTTCAGTATTACATTTGTTTTCATATGTTGATCTTTTTTCAAGATCAAAAGCTAAATTATGCAAAACTCACATGTAAGCACAATGGGGTTTTTCCCAATCTATTTCTGGGTTCTTTTCTCCCCTAATGACCTGCTTTCTCTATTACCATTTGCAAATCCTTAATTCCTTCAAAATCACTCCCCTCTACTCTTAAAAAAAAGATCTTAAGAATTTAAAATTTATTCATGTTAAAATATAAATAATTGATATGAGCAAAAGTTATAAGTTAAAGAACTGGAATTTTGGAAATAGCATTTCAGACATCAGGCATTAATCAGGGGGTATTTTCAAGTTTAACTAAATATTCCTAAACAGGTAGACACTTTTCTTATTTACATACAAGGGCCATAATTAATATAGATCTGATATCCAAATGGTATTCATAATTTATATATTGTGCATGATATCAGGAAAAATCAAATATTCAAAGGAGATTCAGGTAAGTTCATAGGCTTCCCCATTCCAATGGCTCAATCAAGCTCTATCACTTATCTCTCTCACTTCTGAGGATCAGATATTGCTTTCTCAGTTCCAGTTCTCTGGCACTCTTGTCTAATATTTAATATGACCAGAATTTTGGTATAGTCTCTTCATTCCCTCTAAGTTGCCTTTTGACTATGATATAAATACTTAAAAACATAACATTGGTCCAGTGTTATCTAACCACAACCAGAAAAACATATATCAGATTATACAGGAATAGATTGAGAAAGGAGGATAAAAAATGGAAGCACAAGGAAAGAAGAAAAAACTCAAGATAAGATAGACATATTCCAAGTATTACAGTTTTGATGATCCAGAAAGGGCTTAAATTGGGACAATTTTAGTGCCAATATTATCAAGTATAGTGTTACCTTCAGTATCAAATAAAGTCCAATTGGAATTTATATAACTGTGTTCAGTGTTGTTGTTCTTTATAATCCACAAAGAGGAGGAAAAAATATAGTGATTTTCTCACTTTTGTCAATGAACCAAATCAATCATTATCAAGGTTTTCACTCTCATGTAGAGTTTTCCCTACTATATCATATTAAAGCTTGAAAGAACTTTAGAAGGCATCATGTTCATTCATTTAGCTGAGGAAGCTGAAACAGAAAAAAATGGCACATGAGCTATGACAACACTAGCCTATGTGTATAAATCTAAACCTCACTTTCCTCATCTGCAAAATGAAGTGTTTAAGTAAGTCTAAGTCCTTTCAAGATCTAAATGTATGATCTAGCTGAACAACAATAAAAAATAATTTCTCTACATGGGGAAATTGGACATTAATTATGATTATTTTGACTCACTGAAAACAATCAGCATTCACTCAGCAAATCACTATCTATGACTTCCTTTTTTTTTGTTTTCTTTTCTTTTTTTCTTTCTTTTTTTTTTTGTTTAAGATAACAATAGTAAATTATTAAATGTATTTATGGAGATTCCGTGAAGTATAACAGATATTTCTTGTCTCTGGTGAATAAGAGGATTAAAAAAATTAGCACAAAGTCTTGCATAAAAACATATATATCTAATTAGTTGTAGGCCAGTCTTTTCTCTGTTGAGAAGCTCAGTGAAAATAGATAAAATTATGATATATGGACTTTAGGAGAAATTACCTTCTCTATCTATTTTATTTGCTTGTTAGGTCAAACTGCATTCATTCATCTCCATATTAATGCTCTTCAGTTTTCAGACTTTTTCATTTATTCATACTGACATCTAACATTTACTTTTCCTAATTATCTTCCTTTCAGAAGTCTTGGCCTGTCTATATTCGAATTTCAACAGTGCAATTTAAAATAATGATGTGAGAACACTTTTCTTCTAACCCTTAAGGCTATCTAGATGGTTTAACCATCATTTTCTTTTCTATTTATATTCACTAAAGTTGATTTTAATGATAATTATTTTCTAAAGAGATTTTGGGAAGGAAAATTCTCTGTCAATTTGTGATTAAGTATAGCCTACACTGATCTCTTGCTAAAATTCTGCTGGACACCAATGCAAAACCATTGGCATTGATCCCAACCTTTCTGGAAAACAATTGGGACTTGTGCCTAATAAGTCACTAAACTGTGCATACCCTTTATCCCTGTGATATCAATGACTTTTGTCCTTATATTGCCATTGGTACACAAATATCTAAAGGAGAAGAAAGACAAAGGAAAAAGCTCTATATAAATAAAAAATATTGATAGTTATACTTCATACTAATAAGAACAAGTAGTAAATAGATTGCTAATCAGTTGGGAAATAGTTGAACTAGCTGTGGTATGTTAATAAAATGGAATTTTATTACACAACAAGAAATGATAAAAAGAATTTAGAGAACTTTGGGGAAAATTGTATGAAATAATTCTAAGTCAAATGAACAGAGTCAGAACAACTTACAAAAAGATTACAATGTTGTAAAGGAAAACAAAAATTAAATACTTCAAAACTCTAATCAGTAGTGGCCAGGAACAATATTAGATGACTGATGGTAAAGCATATCTCCCACCCCACAGCAGAGGAGAAGTGATTTAGAGGTATGAAGCATACATCTTTAGTCATACCCATTAATTTCCATTTATTATGCTCGTGGATATTTATTTGTTGTAAGAAAAGAAGAATATCGAAAATCAGAAGGAAATGACAGATCTAAAAAACAAATATCAATAAAACAAAAAAAGATAAAAATTTATCCTGGCTTGGAGCAAAATTATGAAATATTAGAATGCGGTTTTTTATATATTCAGAATACTTCTGTTCCAGGAGCCCCATATATATTAAGATCTGTCATCATTGTTTTACAATTTTTTTCCCCAGCCATAACTCAACATTGAACTGACTCATGTCCTTGTACTTCCATAATCTAGAAATCTAGAAAGTAATCTCATAAAAAAATTCACATGAAAGTATTAATAATCTAAACCTAATGCTATAATAATATTAGCTTGCAATAATATAACTATATAGAAAGAAGCTTCTCATAACAAACCTGTGAAGTACATTTGAGATTTCAAGAGCTTGTGACTTGGTCACCATCAAGAATTTAGCAGCTATTACCTACAAGTCCTCTCATTTTAATCTCATTCTGTTTTTCCTCTTCCATTATATCACTTTCTTCCTAGAGTGGTTATATTTTGACATAGAATTTCTGGGATAATATCATAATCAGAAGTTAAGAATCATTAACAGAATTTCAAGCATTGTTAATAAATTAATGGAGGAGAATATATGGGGATAGGGTATTTTCCAGAGAAAAGACTGTTTCTAGAACTATCTAAATAAAAATCTTTGTCCTAATCTTTTCATGTTTGTGATCAATAATTGTGTTTTCAATGGACATGAGGAATCATCTAAGTTAGTCATAATTATTATTAAGTTAATGCAAAATTATTAAGAAAGAGTAAGAAAAAAGCAGGGTAAGGAGGGAATAAATGAGGGAAGTGAAAACAAGGAGAGCCAAGGAAAGGAGGGAAAGATCTATTTAGTTTTTTTATGTATTTAGTTTTTCATCAAAAGAAATTCACTGTTTGAGTTTGTAATGCTGAGGACTTTATTTCAAAGATTATTAGCAAGACTAATTTTGTTGCAGAAAGTGACTTTGAAAACGTAGATATAATGGTAGAAGAACTTCATTGTTGTTATAATTACAGAATAGTATGTACTCTTCCATACTTCAAGGATTCACATCTTTGTGGGTACTTGCCTTCTTCAATAACACAAATTCTAATCCTTATAGTATTTAGTAGACTGCTTTTATGATTTTCTCTTCTATCCTCTTTTAAATCCTGTTGCAATCTGGCTTCTGATTTCATCATTCAGCTGAAACTATGCTCTCCAGAGTTAACAATGATCTCTTAATTTCCATTCTTTTGAATCTTATTCTTCATCTTAACAATTGCCACTTGATCTTATCTTCTCTTTCTCAGTACTTCTCTACTGGTTTTCATGACATTGTTCTTCCTTGGTTCACTTTTTCCCTATCTGATGGCTTCTTCTTGGTTTTCTTTGCTAGATTTTCATTCATGTCCACCAAATATGGTTTTCCCATAAGACTTTGTCTTGTGTAGAGGGTCTGAACTCTGAAAAGGTATACTTGAATCAAGGGCAACAGGGTGCTTATAGTTAAGCACCTATTCAGTGTGAGATAATGGTTCTCTGATATGGTGATGTAATAGTTGAACATGCTTATTATGTTGTAGTGATGTAATTGTACTGAGGTATTTAAGGGATTCTCAGACACAGAAAACTCTCTCAGACACAGACACAGAAGAATCACAATCACAGACACAGAGAGGACTATAGATGACAGACTCCATCTTTGACCAGCCTCATGGTGGCTCTCCTTTCCTCCTTCACTCCTCCTCTAAGACCAAGGACTTGGGCTGATCCCGAGGTCTTCCAGAATGCTAGTATGGACATTACAAATGGTTTTTATTTTCTTTACATACTCTCTCACTCCCATTGGTTCATTGATCATCTCTTTGCAAAAAGTTACCAGATTTATTTATGCACCTCTAATTTCTCTCTTGAGCTACATTCTGCCATCACTGACAGCCTTGTGGTATTAATATTGAGGGTTTTTAAATAATATGTATTCAAAACTAAACTCATTATGTTTATTGTCAAGGGCACTATGATCCTTATGATCATTCAGATTCATAACTATTCTCATGTTCCCACTACCACTTGCCCCACAATTCTAATCCATGGCAAAATGCTTCAAGTATATCTCCTTTTTTTTTTTTTTTTTTTAGCTCATACAGATAGCATCTTAATTTAGGCCCACAACTCCTATCACTTCAACTAGTACAACAGTCTCCTAATTGGTCTTCCTGTTTCATTTTTCCTTTTCATTCACTTTTTACAAAGACATGTGTATGTGAAAGAGAGACAGAGACAAAGACAGAGAAAAAGAGGGAGAGCAGAGAGGGAGGGAAGGAAGGAGTAAGGAAGGAAGAAAGAGAGGGAGAGAGAGAGAGACAGAAACAGAGACAGAGAGACAAAGAGAAAGGATATCAATCGAAGAGAGTGGCAGAAACAGAACTATAAAGAAATAAAAAAAAAGAGACAGAAAGATAGGAAGACATTTGACACTAAGGTATTTTGGCAGAGTGTTATCTCTGATTTAGCCAGAGCTAAAAATAGAGATGCGATCATTTCATTACAACTTCTCAGAACAAAGGGAAAATATCTGCATTAAGAAATCCATCTAGGCAATGAAGCAGTAGAAAGGTTATGCAAAAAGGACTTGTTGAACAACCATATTCACTATATAAACATGCAACTGATATATACTTATGTGAGTATATGCATGTACATGCAAACTCTTTCATTAGAATGGAAGCCCCTTGAGGCAAGAGTTTTATTTGTATTCCCCATCATCTACCATGATTTATATTAAGTGTTTAATAAATGTTTGCTGATTGATACACTCTGACTCAAATATTGGTCTCTAAAATATCAACTTTTAGAGCTAACTTGACTTATTATTATTTTAAAAAAACATTTTCCTTTTAATTTCTCCTTAATGTCATATTCTCAACCTCCCATCTTTTTTATTCCATCCTACAATATAAGGCATTCCCATTGGGCCCTGATTTCATCTACTAATCATCAGTGGAAATTTACTCATCACTTCTGGATAAAGTTATATGCAAAAATAAGAAAATTGGATTTAGAAGAATTTAGAGAATCCCTAATGTTCCTTCTAGTTATAAATCTATGATCCTATGTGAATTCTCAAATCTATTAGCTCTGACATCTTAACTATTCATTAGTTCCAATTCTATACAGCATTTTTACGTAGATGAACCAGTCACCTAATTTTTGACATATTAAAGCCTAATTATTGTTATTGTTGTTATCTTTCCCCTTCAAAATACCATTCCTTTATACCATTCCTATCTTTATTGCCATAACCATACTCCAAGTAGAAATAAAATTTAAACCTAAGGGGTAGCTAGTTGGTGTAAGGGATAGAACAGAACACCAGCCCTGAAGTCAGGAGGACCTGAGTTCAAATCTGGTTTCAGACACAATACTTCCTAGCTGTGTGACCCTGGGCAAGTCACCTAACTCAAATTGCCTTAGCAAAAAATTAAAAAATAATTTCCTAAATGATACGACCCTGGAAGATTCAATTTGCCTTCAGAAGTATAACTTTACTAATGTTTAAAGATCATTTAATTCAGCATAAACTTAGATTCAATAACACTAAGCATATATTTTATTTATTTTAGTTTATGGAATAAACAAGCATTTACATAACAGCATAATAATGCAAATTACCATGTATAACTTAGTATTCCTTTTAAATACACAAGTATATATATATATATATATATATATATATATATATATGTATATATATATATATATATATATATATATATATATATATGTGAGTTTGTGTGTACGTCTATATAAAATGTATTTGTCTTTCTTTTTTGTCTACTCTTCTCCTTTACTTAGACATGGCCTCATTACACACAAATACGTTTATATATGTAAAATTAATCTACGTATTTTCCATTCATTAATTCTTCCTCTAGGCTTAAAGAGTCTTTCTTTATATGTCCTTTATAGCTAATTTGGGATTTATAAAAGTCAAAATAACTTATTCAGTCAGAGTCATTCCTAAAACAATATTGCTGTTACTGCATAAAATTTTCTCTTGGTTCTGCTTATTTTAGTAATCATTTTGTGCAAATTTTCCATGTTTTTCTACAATCACTGAGTTCATCATTTCTTATAACACAGCCATATATATAGCTCTTGGGCATTGTCTAATTCCAAACTCATCTCCCTTTAGGAAATAACTTGAGAAAAACAGGGAGAAGGGAGATGTGAAGGGTAAAGCTAGTTTGAAATAAAGGAGTTTGAAGAAATGTGGTATTAAGATGAATTAGATTCCATCTTCCATCTTTGACAAAAAAAAAAAAAAAGCTTGAATCACAGAGGGAAGGCAAAAGAGATCTGATAGACACTACAATGGATGACAGAATTTTTTACACTCATTTCACTGAAAGCTGCCTGCTTTTAAATACACCTGACCTACTCAGGGTCAAATGCCCTTCATGAGCTTAATGGAGTAGCAACTGGCATGTAAGCAAATTCTAACATTGTAAAATAATTAATCTAAATTCAAATATATTAATTAAAGCTCCTCTTTTCCACTGACTTTTCCTTTCCTCTCAAAATGAAATGAAGATGAAAAAAAATAAAAAACTTTGACCTTGGTGCCTCCAATAAGTACCCTGATAATTTTATTTTGTTTTGCTGCTAAAATACTCACTATCTACATTTTGGATCTTAATACCTCTTAAATATTATTATCTGGATTTTATTCCCATTACTCTGCTTAGGCTGTATCTCTGAAGATTACCAATGATTTCTATATGACCAAAGCCTTTACTCTTCTCAGAGAAATCTACTGATTTCTCTTTTCTATATAACACTATTGATCATATAATCTTGGTTAAATATATCTTCCTCTTGGCTTCTGTGACATAATGAACATCTTAACAAACATATTAAGCACTTATTGTACTGCAACCAGTGTACTAAGTTTTGGGGGTACAAATACAACCAAAAGAATGACTAATTCTGCCTGCAAGGAATATACATTCTAACAGAGAAAAACAACATATAAAAGTGAGAAGCAGGATTTGGGGGGGCGGTAGAAGGGATTTATGTGGGAGCAGGGCAGTAAAGTTCATCAAATTAGAAGTAAAGGCAAGAAAGAAAAAAAAAGGTGACTGGTCTGAGCCTACTCTCAAAATGTTGGCCCTGGGAATACCTCACAATGGAAGAAGGGGAGCATAGGAACAGAGATCACAAGTACTGAGGGAAATTCTAGGGTGAAGAAGTAAATAAGGCACGGTGGCAAAGTCCTTCCTTTCTCAACACATCACTCCTCAATTTCCTCTGCTAACTCCTTTTCTTCTTCCAACTCTCTAACTATAGATATTCTATAAGACTCATTTCTTGGATCCTCTCATTAATAACTTCTTTTCTAAAGTAAAAATCTTATTTTTCTGCTTTGATTTTAACTTTTATGCTAATGCTATTCAAATCTATATCTGCAGTCTCAAGATCTTACCCAAAGCCTACTCCTATATTTCCAGCTCCCCAAGATATTTCATTTAGACAGTTCACTGTTATATTAAAGTGAAAATTGCTAAAATCTCTGGTTCTCTATTTCAGTTTTCTCTATGTTGGTTAAGGTACTACCATTCTCATAGTCAACCAATTTCCAATTTTCAGATGCTTTTCTTTATTTTTTTTTACTCCCTTCTTCTTTATCCAATACTATGTTATTTTTTTAACACACATCCATATATACATATATATATATATATATATATCTTTATTTTGAATAATGAATCTTTTGACATGGGTATACATTCAAATTCATACTATTAGAAGTATATGCAAAATATGACAATTGTTTCCAAATCAACAGAAATATGCAGATAAAATTCTAATAATATAATCAGTTCACAAAATGTATTATTTACACTAATTGATTCCTTGTAATTATGTATACCTCTCTTTTTTTCCCTCAAGGAGTACCCTAATTCAATGTTAACTCTTCACAAACTACTAAAAATCTTTCCTAATTCGCCCTTCTACTCGAAACATTTCCTCTCTCTTTCTAATCTATCTCACATGTATCATAAAATTTATCATTATCACTATCATCATGATCCTCATCATCACCTCATTATCATATTTTTGGTGGAAGAGGCTCAAATAATAAAAAGTTCTGGGGAAAGTTATTATTAAATGTTATTATTTTTATTTAATACTTATAAAATATATAAGGAAAAAATATTAGTATCAAAGCCATCCAATTTAACTTATCTAGAAGCATTCTTGGTACAACTCAAGCAACACACAATAACAGAAATGTTCTGCATTCTGTTTTATTTCTCTTTTTAAAAAATCTTACATATTCCATATTTTGGAAGATTTTTGTGCCATCTAGACTAGAGATTTGAAATATTTGATATGATATCTTTTAAAGTTGGCTTTAAAGTTTGAAAAAGTAATATGCCACTATCGTGGCATTATCTATTATTTCCTCAGATTGACCACTCATCCGTAATTTATTGGGTCATTGAAAGCTAAGTGATTTGTTCTTAGACACAGTCCTTTTAAGAGACAGGATTTAAACTCAGGTCTTCCTTCAACATGGCTGGTCCACTATCCACCATGTCATGCTGCTCCTCACTATAAGCTTAATCTTTTAAAACACTGATTTCATCATGTCATTTTCCCTTAATGACCTTCAATGACTCTTGATGGCCTCTAGGATAGAAGCCAAACTCCTTAGCCTGATATATAATATTCTCTAGAGTCCCAGCATGAATATTCTGTTCCAAATAGATTAGTTTTTTCATTCTCTCTCTTGATGACTCCATGGTGACTTACAAGTCCAAGATTTTGCTCAGGCATTCCCCCTCCCCATTTTAATAAATCTCTTCTGAAATTTAGAAAAGTAGAGTCAGAGAAACTGGTTTTAAAGACTGGTTTTTAATCACCTTTTAGATATGTGATCCCCCAAGCAAGTCACTTTGATGCTCAGTTTCCTTATATGCAAAAATAAGAAAATTGGATTAGAGAATCCCTAATGTTCCTTCTAGTTATAAATCTATGATCCTATGTGAATTCTCAAATCTATTAGCTCTGACATCTTAACTATTCATTAGTTCCAATTCTATATAGCATTTTTACGTAGATGAACCAGTCACCTAATTTTTGACATATTAAAGCCTAATTATTGTTATTGTTGTTATCTTTCCCCTTCAAAATACCATTCCTTTATACCATTCCTATCTTAATTGCCATAACCATACTCCAAGTAGAAATAAAATTTAAACCCAAGAGGCAGCTAGTTGGTGTAGGGGATAGAACAGAACACCAGCCCTGAAGTCAGGAGGACCTGAGTTCAAATCTGGATTCAGACACAATACTTCCTAGCTGTGTGACCCTGGGCAAGTCACCTAACTCAAATTGCCTTAGCAAAAAATTAAAAAGAAAAATTTAAGCCCAAAGATCTCAGCACACTCTGTATTATCGTCAGCAACTATACTGACAAAACTATAAGTGGAACTGATAAGAGATGAAATTTGGGAAACATTTGGGAGAATAATGAATTTAATGTTAAAATATTTTATACAGAAAACAATAATGAGTTGATGCATGATTTTGACCTTAGATGGAGAGAGTTACATGATAAATACAAAGTGAGTTGGTCTTGTCAAATTAAAAAAAAAGTTTTCCAAAGCATCTCCCTTTCAAAGTGTAATGTTGATATTATAGCCCAATATTCTATATTTTAATATAATCTGTGTTATTTTCCTATCTACTGGATAAATGTGTCTCTTTCTCTTTTGATGAGAACTAATATACAATGCTCAACTTTCAGTTTTATTTCTGCCCAGGTCTGACATCTATGAATTAAAGGCATATCTGGTTTCTTCTACTGAATGCATCACTGTGTCAGAAATGTCAACTATAATAAGTACAAGATGAAAAAGATTTGCAGGACTGCTGTAAAGAAGCATGAAACCTGACAGTAGGTTATGACTGATCATTTACATGAAGATGTTGGGTGACTAAAGATGACAGCTGTCATTAACACTGTCAAAGATATACAGCTTTCACTGCTAGGCTTCTGAGTTTTGATGCAACAGTTTTCTTTATCAAATTTCTAGCATTAACTTGGGGTAAAAATAAAAATAAACATCAAATAACAGATATAAGCTTAGGGCAAAGTTACCTAACTATTAATATTTTTTTCTTTTTTCATACCAACATGGTATGATAGTAGAGTCTTTTTCTGATTACATGCTACTATGATTTGGTTAATTTTAACTTGATACCTCTCTACCTATTCATCTGAAAGTAATTTTTCCATGAACCATTTTTTGCTCAAGAATACATTATGTGATTTTTTTTTGTTCAGTTGTGTCTGCCTCTTTATAATACTATTTTTAAAAATTTGTTTTTTTTTTTTTATTTTTTTGACAATGACACTGAAGTTAGTGGCTTGCTGTGACATACAGAGTATGACCCTGAGCAAGTCATTTAGCCTCTCATTACTTAATTCACTTAAAGAAGGAAGTGGTAAAGCACTCCAGTATTTTTGCTAAGAAAAGTCCATTTGGGATCACAAAGAATGAGATAATAGTGACCATCAGCAACAACTACCCTAGTTGAAAACAAGTTAAATAAAATTACTAAATTAAACTAAAACAATACCCTTAGTGTATGTATATATGTGTGTTACATAAAAATGTATATGACAAATTTTTTTTAATTTTTATTGATTGTCACATGAAAAAAAAATTGTCAGGTAGCAAGTCTGTGGCCAGGCCATGTTCGAAGACTTTCAGTTCAATAAATCTTCCAATTCAGGGTAAAAACTTAAGGTCTTCTTTAAGTCATGATCAGGGCTGGAAGAAGGAAGTTACAAAGGTTTCAAACATTATTCTTAACATAAAGCAAGGCAATAGTGCAAAGGCACTTAATGTATTAAAGTTTCATACAAATGTAAAACATCATAGCTGACTAAAGTAGTTCAGGTGTATAAAAATAGTTTTATCCATTTCAAATATAGAATAATAGTATTCATCTTTTTCCTTGGATGTTTTCCTGTGTTTCAAAAAGAAAACTTGCATTTAACCTCAAAGATATCTCTTATAATTCACAATGGTAATTTTGTTGGTTTTGCTTAACCAGGTTTTATTAGAATGATTTCATAGCTTTACTTCTGTAGTCATGATTTTTTTTCATTTTTCACTGACCATGGATAAGATTATTTTCCACTTAATTCTATTATGTTTCTAAAGTTATTCCCTGCAGCATTACTAGCACATCTACAGCTTTTGTTGTTTGTAAAGCTTTTCAGCACCAAATGTTTCCAAAGCATTGCTACTCACTTCTTTACATCCCAGATGATGAAAAAAGGGAATATAAGGTCTGGCTGTTCCTTTAGGGAAAGGTATTTTGGCTCTATAGATGTGTAGATCATATTACAGTGTCTAAAACACAGATATTTAGGAAATAAAAATTTATGATGGTTAAGTCAAATAGAAGCCATAATTTACTTCTTTCCTATGGCAGTGTTAAAGACATGTGGAGAATATATTTGTACAAAGAAAAGAGGATGACAGAAAAAAGAATATGCAATTTATTTTTTGAGACACTATTAAACTAGACTTTTTCATCTTAAACACATTTCTTGTATATAATAGAGAAGAAGCATTTACAGTTTGGAAAAACATGCATTCATTTATTTTAGGTTTATAGAAGCAAGTAAAAAAAAAAACATTTTTCTTAAGCTTGAAGAAAATGACATGTATGATTTCATTACACTTGAGTAATTCCAAGTTATTAAAGATTCAAATTTGATAGTCTTCTAAAAGTAAAGAAGGATTGACTCAAAAGTAAGAAATAATTTAACTTGAGGGTATTTGTCTTGCAAATAACTTGAGGGTATTAATTTATATAGACGTGGTATGGCTTTGCTGAGAACAAATGTCTTTTATAATTACTTCAACTTTTACATACATACATATAATATATATGTTCCCATTACATTTTAAAAATGGAAAAATATAGAAATTAAAAATTCAAACCATGTACTTTGTGGACATTCAATAAAAATTGTTGACTGGATTAATCAACAAAAATCTTATTTGGTGAATATGACTAAATAAATTTATAGCATTGGAGTGTTAACTCTAGCTTGCAGATACTGAAGATTAATGAGGGATCAAACAATTATTATATTTCAAAATTGATTTTGCACAGAGAAAATATTTTTCTTAATCGGGGATTGTTTTACCTATCCATTAGAAAGACCTCAAAATCAGGAGTTTCTTTTGTTTTAAATGAATGAATCATGACTGCTAGAAGGGAGCTGATTGGCTAGGAATAAAAGATGGGTGCATGGAGAATACACAACCTAGGAAGGGCTAGTGTTACCCACCTCCTGCTGACCACCACAGAACTGAATTAAATAAGTGAAAAGGTCATTTGATGTACTGCCTTCCTGAGGCCAATCTGACTCTCAGCATTTCTATTTTTATTTCTATGCTTCCAAGTACTTAATATAGCACTAGGTACCCTGTGGGTGCTCAATATTTACTGACGCCTATGCACACAGGCAGCCTTCTATGAATATTTTATGATGCAGCTCCTGATGATAATAATGACAGTAATGTTTATTTAAACAAAGAGACTTTTTTACAGAGAAAAAGAAGGAAACTTAGCATGAAGATTGATATTCATGCTTAAAATCCTGGAGTTGTAATTGGGTTTTTCCCCTTTGCTTTTTTTTTTTTTTTTTTTTTAATAGCAGAACTGATTATTTCAAAGCCATGGTAATAAAAAATTTTTTTAAAAAATTGGCACCCAGCATATTCTTTCTTGTCTTTCAAATACAAAATGCTTTGGGTATATAAAAATCAATCATACAAAATAGAATTTCTTCTGCTTCCTCACATTGTCTCTAAAACTTACCCATCATAGTTAAATGAACCACTACCTGGGAGGGCATTGTGATACAAGTAAACAAGCTCAAATTGTAGAAAGCAGATCTGTATTCAAATCCTGGATTTGCAATTTACTAATCTGTGTAATAATGAGTTTCACCATTCACCTTCTATGGTATCTCATTTATATTCTGTAAAATCAAGATGCTGGACTCTATACCCTCTATGGCTCTTTGAGAACTAAGTTTTTTGTCTTATTTGCTCTTTTTTAGTCATGCTTCCTTATAGCATTAGTCATCCTTGACTTTTCTCTCTTCCTTCCCTCTTCATATCCAATCTGTTACCAAATAATGGTAAGATTTTCTCACTTTCATCAGTTTTCTCTTCACAAACTAGTTCAGTGACACCTGGAGTCTGGGAAGAGCCGAGTTCAAATCCAGTCTCAGACACATTAGTTTGAATGATCCTGGGTAACTCATTTAAACCACTGTCTGCTTCAATTTCCCTCATTTATAAAATGGAGATAATAAAAATGCCTCACTCCCAGAGTTGGTGTGAGGATAGAAATGACATAGTATTTGAAAAGCCTTTTTGTAAACTTCAAAGCACAATATAAATATTGAACTATTAGGTATCACATTCTCATTGATCTCCTTGCTTTTTAGCCTTCCTCTTCTTTTAATTCATCTTCTGCATAACCCACTATGTTGATATTCCTAAAGCAGAAGGTCGACCCTTTCATTCTCTGCATAAGAAACTCCAAGGTCTCTGTCTTATCTCTAAAAAAAAAATCTTTGTTTGGCATTAGAGGTCCTTTATAATTTAGCTCCATTTAACTATTGTGTTTTGTTTTTTTGTTTTTTGGGTTTTTTTTATGGTTTCTTTGTGTTGAGAGCAAAAAAGGATGGCATTCCATTTCCTTTCCCTGGACTTTTTTTTCTCATACATCATTTTAAACCTTCTGCAAAGTTGTATTTAGCTTCTTCCTCTGAGAGAATATTTACCATTAGAGTTGCTACTAACTCTCCACACACATACATAACACAAAGACATATACAGAGACATATTACTTTATATTTAGTTAGGATCATGGATCTAAAAAAGATGGAAAAAGCTTCACTCTTCACTTTATAGATGGTAAATTAATTTAAAATTGAGGTCTTATGACAAAATGAAGAAGAAGAAAAAGAAGAAAAAAAGGAGGAGGAGGAGGAGGAAGAGGAGGAGGAGGAGGAGAAGGAGGAGGAGGAGGAGGAGGAGGAGGAGAAGGAGGAGAAGAAGAACAAAAAGAACAAGAACAAGAAGAACAAGGAGAAGGAGAATAAGGAGAAATAATTCCAGAGCCATTTATCTTTCAACTTCTACTTCATCTGTTTACATGTTACCCCACAATGGAATAAAGCTCTTTGAGGACAGAGAATTTCATTTTATCTTTGTATCTTCAGAGGTTAGCATAGTGTCGGGTACATAGTTACCACTAAACAAATGTGTGTCAAATGAAGTCACCTGACTTCAAATAAATAATTTATTTGTTTATTGTATGATTGATTCATCATAAGTACAAATTGTAGAATTAAAGTTGGAAGGGAACCATCCTCTCTACAACATTTTAATTTTTTTAAATATATGCTTTGTTATTTGTTATATACTTTTTCTGGTGTTGAGCCATTTTTTAATCTGACTCTTCATAGTCTCGTTTGGAGTTTTCCTGGTAAAGATACTGAAGCAGTTTACCATTTCCTTCTCCATCTCATTTAACAAACAAGGAACTGAGGCAAACAAAGTTAAGTGACTTGCCCAAGATAATACAGAGTGTCTGAGACCAGATTTGAACTCAGAAAGATGAGTCTTCTACCATTCTACTAACTACACACTACATATCGTGTATGTATATATATATATATATCTTTGTAATGATGAAACTGAGAATCAAAAAAGTTTAATATCCAAATTTACATGGTTAGTAAACAGTAGATAAAGATTAGAATCCAGGTCGCCTAACTATAATTTCACCTTCTTTCCACCAGAGCCTGAAGCCTCAGCCATGTGTTAAACAAAAAATTTTAGAAAACAAAAGTAAGATTTTAAGCACCTTCACACTGAATAAATACTCCAAATTAATACATAAGCTTCAAATTCCAGAATTTATCAAAATATTATTTCATTCAGAAAGTACAATTTAAATAAAATATGTATATATATATATATATATATGTATATATATATATATATATATATATTCAGATTTATATATCCCTTTAAAGCTTGGAAAGCATTTTACATAATTCATCTCATCTGAGCTTCACAGTTGCTCTGTGGGATAGAAGCTATTATGAATCCTATTTTATAGATGAATAAATTGAATGTTTGGAGATATTAAATGACTTATCCAGGGTCACTTCAGCAAATGAGGGGGAAATCACAACCAGTTCTATATCCATTATGTCACACAATTCTGCTTTTTCTAATGGTGGGAACTATTCTAAAACTTCTTAATAAAATAAATCTAAATATATATGTTTATTAATATAAATCCCTAAAATAAATTCATACCACAAACTTCCTAAATCTATGCATTCTCCCAACTCCATAAAAATTGTGAAATATTAAAATATTTCAAAAATTTTACCATTCAAAACAGTCAATGCTATTTTAGTCTGAGGTTGGAAGAGGAATTACTTTTCTTGTTTGATTTCTGTCAGCTCAATTGGCTCCCAAGCACAAGATGGCAATCTTTTCACTCATTCCTAAAACTTATATTTAACTATGTACAAAGAATTAAAGGAATGAATAACAATAGCAGAGGTTCATAAAGAGTTTTGTAATTTCTATCAAGCTTCCTATATAGTATCACATTTTATCTACACAATAGCCTTATGAAATTGTACAAGCATTTATGTTCATTTTTAAAATCTGTAAACAGAAACTCAGGATCAACTCTTAAAAAAACTTGTCCAACTAGTACAGATAACAAGCAGTATAGCTGCAGCTCAAACCCAAGTCTTCTGACTGACCTAATCCAATTCCCTTCTCATTATACAGCACACATAATGAAGATGAGGAAGGGAAAGGGAAGGGAATAAGCATTTGTATAGACCTTTCTCTGTGCCAGGCACTGTGCTAAGTGCTTTTTGCAAATATGTCATTTGGTGTGTGTGTTTTTTTTTCCAAGATATCAATATTCACAGGGTGCTGGCAGCATGAACCATAGTATCTAGTTTGTATGAATAATTAAATAGGGGAAAAAATCGGCTGGCACATTCTCTCACCCTCATACAGTATTACAGTTGAGTTTCTCCCAGGCTTAACCCTACTCAACTGCTTCTCTAGTGATGGGTTCTCAAGTAGTATTATATTGGCTAGGGACCCAAAGTCATGGTGTTTTGTGACCTTGAGTAATATAGTCAGTCTTTCCTCTTCTCCTTTTTATAAAAACAACGGTCCTTTCAAGATGTTTACCCAGATGCATTTAGGAGTATTTACTTGAAGCACTGCTATTGCCATTTATATCTTTACACTATATTATATTCTTCTACCTCCTGAATTTTGGTGAAAATCTACTGATAGATCTTATCCTAAAATAGAATCTGGAGTAAAAAGTGGATGACTTCAAATGTTTTTCATATGTTTTATTAATGATTTTCGCTCTTACATCACAGACATTTCTGAGGGAGAGGTGGGGAATCTCTTTGAGATTGAGGTCTTATGACAAAATAATCATGCCCAATGCACTGACTACATGTGATGATATAAGGAACATTTAATAAGCAATATTAGGAGATCTCTGCAACACCATGAAAAGGAAGCTATAATTTATTATCTTTTCTCTGGGACCTTTTAATTTCATTTGGTTTAGTTGTTACTAATCAATCAACAAGGACTTAATAAGAGACTAATAAATTCTAGGACTATGTTGGTTGCTGCAGAGATAAGTACCAAGAACAATTTCTGTTCTTAAAGTAAAAAGATGATAATATCAATAATAATATGAACACATGAATAGTATTGAAATATATGGTTATTTGGAAGTGAGAACACTAGCAGTTGAGAGATGAGGAAAAGTTTCATGGGAAAGATGGTGCTTGAGAAACAAATTAGAGAAAGAGAGAGACTGGAGGAAGCACATTCCAGAGATAGAGGACAGACTGAATGAATAGAGATGTGAGTTGTAAAATGGAGTGTCATGTGTAAGGAACATAGAGGACAATCTGACTATATCACATAGTGTGGGAAGGCAAGTAATATCCAAAAGTCTGGGAAAATAAATGGGGGTAGATTGTGTCATGCTTTAAAAAGTGAAAACAGAAATCAAAACCTCCTTTACAGAAAATGATTTGAATAACATTATGAAGGACAGAGTAGGATGGAGAGAGATAAGGTTTAAGGAGACAAATTAGGAAGTTGTTTCTATCATCTAGGGAAAAGGTGATAAAGATGTGAAGTAAGCTTTCTCTCTTAGGGGAGAGAAAGGGTCAGAAGCCATAGATGTTGTGCATAATAGTTAGCATAAGGATAGCTAGCATGCAAAAGGCAGAAATATTAAATGCTTCCTTTTCAGACCACAATGCAATAAAAATTATATTCAGTAAAGAGCCAGAGAAAGAATAAAAATCAATAGGAAATTAAATAATCTAATTCTAAAGAAAGAATGGGTCAAACAACAAATCAGCAAAACACTTTATAATTTTATCCAAGAAGATGATAATAATGACACAACATATCAAAACCTACAGGATACAGCCAAAGTGTTTTTAAGAGGAAATTTTATATCTCTAAATAGCTACATGCATAAAATAGATAAAGAGGAGTCAATGAATGCAACTAAAAAGTCTAGAAAAAAGAACAAATTAAATCTCCCCAATTAAATACCAAACTAGAAATTCTGAAACTCAAAGGAGAGATTAATAAAATTGAAACTAAGAAAAGTATTGAACTAATTAATAAAACTAAGATTTGTTTTTATGAAAAACCAACAAACTAGATAAACCTTTGGTTAATTTGATTAGAAAAATATAAAGAAAAAAAAAGCCAAATCACTAGTATCAAAAATGAAAAGGGTGAATTTACCACCAATAAAAAAGAAATTAAAACAATAATTAGGAGCCATTTTGCCCAACTGTATGACAGTAAGTCTGATAATTTAATCAAAATCGTTGAACATTTACACAAATATAAATTGTCCAGATTAATAAAAGAGGAAATAAATTATTAAAATAGTTCCACTTTAGAAAAAAGAAATTGAACAAGCCTTTAGTGAACTCTCTAAGCAAAAATTTCCAAGGCCAGATGGATTTACAAGTAAATTCTATCAAATATTTAAAATATTACATTACCTATTTGGAAAAATAGGTAAAGAAGGAGTCCTGCTAAATTCTTTCTATGGCATAAATATAGTACTGATAGCTAAAGCAGGAAACGTCAAAACAAAAAAAGAAAATTACAGATCAATTTCCCTAATAAATATTGATGCAAAAAAATTTAAATGAAATGTCAGCAAAGACACTATAGCAACCTATAGGATAATTCACTATGATCAATTGGTATTTATACCAGAAATGCAGGGCTAATTCAATATCAGGAAAATTATTACTATAATCAACCATATCAATAGTAAAATCAACAGAAATCAAATGATAATCTCAATAGATGCAGAAAAAACATTTGACAAAATACAGCACCCATTACTATCAAAAAACACTAAAGAGCATAGGGAATAAGGGCGTTTTCCTTAAAATAATAAGCAGTATCTATCTGAAGCCAACAGCAAGTAGTATTTTTAATGGAGAAAAGCAGGATGCAATCCAAATAAGATCAGAGGTAAATCAAGGATGCCCATTACCACCACTTTTATTCAGCATTGTACTAAAGTATTGGCTTTAACAATAAAAAAAGAAAAAGAAATTAAAGAAATTAAAATAGGCAATGAGGAAATAAAGTTATCACTCTTTGCTGATCATATAATGATTCTTGAAGATCATCCAAAAACTTATTTGAAACAGTTATCAGCTTTAGTAAAGTTGCAAGATATAAAATAAAACCACAGAAATCATCAGCACTTCTATATATTATTGACAAAGCCCAGCAGCAAGAGATAGAAAGATAAATTCAATTTAAAATAACTGTAGACAAAATAAAATATTTGGTGTCCAAGACAAACCTGGGAACTATATGCACACAATTACAAAATACTTCTCACACAAATTAAGTCAGATCTAAACAAATTGGAAAAAATTACCAAATACTCATGATTAGATGATATAATAAAAATGACATTTCTACATAAATTGGCCTACTTGTTCAGTGTTGTATCAAAATAAAAATTATTTTATGGAACTAGAAAAAAATAATAAAGAAATTCATCTGGAAGAACAAAAGGTCAACTATATCAGGGGAATTAATGAAAAAAAATACAAAGGATGGTGGCTTAACAGCAACAGACCTAAAACCATCAAAATCATCAAAATTATTTAGTACTAGCTAAGAAATAGAGTGGTGGATCAGTGGAATGGGTTAGATATACATGACACAATAATTAAGGCCTATAGTAATCTGGTATTTGATAAATTCCCAACTTTCAGCTTCTGAGATAAGAACTCACTATTTGATTAAAATTGCTAGGAAAACTGGAAAATAATATCAGAAACTCAGCATAGACCTATATCTCACATCAAATACCAAAATAAGGACCAAATGGATACATGATTTGGGCATAAAGGGCTATCCCATAAGCAAATGAGGAGAGCAAGGCATAATTTACCTATCAGATCTTTGGAGAAGGAAAGAATTTATGGCCAAAGAAGAACTAGAGAAGATTATGACAAGCAAAATGGACAATTTTTATTACATTAATTAAAAAGATTTTGCACAAACAAAATCAACTGAAATAAGATTACAAGGGAAGTACAAAGCTGGGGAAAATTTTTTACAGTCAATGTTTCTGATAAAGGTTTATTTTTAAAATATATAAATAACTATATCAATTTTATAAGAATACAAATCATTCCCCAGTTGATAAATGGTTAAAAATATGAATAGACAATGTTCAGATGACAAAATTAAAGTCATCATACGAAAAAATTCTCTAAACCGCTTTTGATTAGAGAAATGCAAATTGAAACAACTTTGAAGTACTAACTCGTACCTCTTAAGATTGGCTAAGATGACAGGAAAAGATAATGATAAATGTTGGTGGAGATGTAGGAAAATTGGGACGCTAATGCATTGTTAGTGGAGAAATGATTCTACCATTCTGGAGAACAATTTGGAACTATGTCCAAAGGAGTTTTAAACAACATCCCTTTGATCCATCAGTGACTTTGTATCCCAAGGAAATCATAAAAGAGGGAAAAGGACCCACACATGTAAAAATGTTTATAGCAGCTCTTTTCGTGTTAGTAAAGAATAGGAAAATGAATAGACGCCCATCATTTGGGAAATGGCTGAACAAGTTGTAGTCTCTGCAGGTAATGGAATATTGTTATACAAAAATGATGAATAAGCTGATTTTATTTAAAAGACCTGGAACAATTAACACAAACTGATGTTAAGCGAAACAAGCAAAACTAGGAATACATTGTACACAATAATAACAAGAATGTGTGATGATCAACTATGATACATTTGGATTCTTCGCAGTAGTTAAGTGATCTGAGGTAATCCCAATAGACTTTGGACAGAAAATGTCATCTGCATCCAGAAAAAGAACTATGGAGATTGAATATAAATAAGAAAAGAAGAAAAAAGAAAGAAAGAA
This sequence comes from Sminthopsis crassicaudata, assembly GCF_048593235.1. Classification (NCBI taxonomy): domain Eukaryota; kingdom Metazoa; phylum Chordata; class Mammalia; order Dasyuromorphia; family Dasyuridae; genus Sminthopsis; species Sminthopsis crassicaudata. The sequence continues at coordinate 328,917,116 of NC_133618.1, forward strand.
AGAAAGAAAGAAAGAAAGAAAGAAAGAAAGAAAGAAAGAAAGAAAGAAAGAAAGAAAGAAAGAAAGAAAGAAAGAAGAAAAGAAGAAAGAAAAAGAAGAAGAATAAAAGAAAAAGAAGGAGGAGGAGGAGAAGGAAGAAGAAGTAATTTATAAGGTGCTTAAGATTTGCAAAATGCTTTACAAATATTGTCACTTTTATCTTCACAACAACGCTGGGAGGTAGGTACTAGTATCATATTCAATTTACAGATAAAGAAACTGATGCAGAAAAAAAGTTACATCTTTGACTTGCCCAGAGTTATATATATAACAAATTAACTCAGGATTTGCTGACTCCAAATGTATCAAACTATTCAGTATACTGCCTTTCTATTTTTGTGAAAGTAGAAAGGGTAAACTTCGATAATCATCAGATATGTGGGACATTAAAATAATCATGGCATTTTTAACAGAGATAGAAAAGTTTGGAAGTGGGAGAAGTTGGGGAAAAGGAAATGAGTTGAGCTTTTGGCATGCTAAGATAAGCTTTGTGTAGGATATCCAGTATGAAATACTTAGTAGGCTTTCTAGTGTTACAAAAATCCCGGTTTCAAAAGGAAGACAATTGTAATAAATATGCTAAATAATGCATTTATTAATATAAGACCCATATACATTTGATTTCAGTATCACTAACTTTCTCATAGGATCACAAATAGTCAATGTAGAGGTCAAAAACTCAGTAAAATAAGATAAAGATTCAATTATTTAAAAAGAAGTAGAAATAATTAGAAATGATGGGTATAATATCATTTTGAGGAATAACATTAGTAAGTAGTAGCAGCAAAAGCAGCAGCAGCAGTAATGGTAGGTGGTACTGATTGTGGTAGTGTTGACAACTATAACATTCACATTTATATAACAATCTAACTTTTACAAAATGCTTTCTTCCTAACAATCAGTGAGGTAAATAATACCTCATATGTCATTATGAGTTAATCAATGAAATTTCACAAAAGAAACTATTTCCTCCTCAAAGTGGCAGCTGAAAAAAATAAAGTTCTATCATCTGTATTATTATCTATAATATGTATTATTGATAATATATCCAATAAGTGACTGAATTTTGGTGCATACAAAAAAGAGGACAATGAATCTGACCAGTGAATTAGCTGTATAGGATTAAGTCTAACAAAAGTCAAATTATGTTTCCATTGCTCTATAATCTTCAGTCCCAACAAATGCATAGCCTTACTAATAAGTAAGTGATAAAATATCCATGAATAGCTATAGCAAAATAAAACGGGGGAAAAATTTCAAAGCACATGTTCAGATGAAAGCAAGCAAGACACATTAATTTCATCTTTTAAGACTAGCATCCATTAACCCTATAGCTTTCTGTCTAATATCATTAGCAAATATTTTTGTTAGCATTTATTAGAATTATTCTAGTTACTGTATCAGGAGTTAGCTCCTACATCCATTTCATGTGGTGCATGACATGACATCTGAAACTTTCAGTGGGATACAACTGGAGCTCAAAGTATCCTCGGTAACTTTAAACATGTATTATATATAACCTCCACTTCATGCTCCATGCCATTGCCCCCAAAAAACAACAAAACTTTGTATCAATGAGAAGTGGTATCCAAAGAAGTAGTGCATTGAGATTAAAATACCTTTACACCAAGGACTGATCACATTCATAGGAATATGGTAAATAGCATTAAATGACTAAGGAAAATGTCTTTGTTTAATTCTAATGAACACCCTCAATTAGGATGATGAGACAATCCAGAAGGAGTGTTCTACAAGCCAAAAGAAGAATAGGCTACATAGGCACTATTTGACATTGTAAAAAAAAAAAAAAAAAAAAAAGTTATTAGAGGAATCAATTTCTGCTTGCAATTTAAATAGGTGAAAAACATCTGTGTTTAGTGGTTTGGAGGTCAGTAAAAGAATGGATGAGGAAATAGATTAAGATTGTAAAGAAGCACAAGAAATAAGTGACTTGTATTCTCATTATTAGAGGCAACTTCATCTTGGTGCTAAATTTTAATAGAGCTAGGGCATACACATTTGAAATAGTTAGAAGTTTTGGTTTTCATTTATCTGAAAACAGCTCAACAATGTGCATATAGAGGAAGATTTTTTTTTTAAGAGATCCTGGATGTTCATGTTATGGAGTTAACACTAAAGGAAAGTCTTAAAGAAGAAAATCAACTGAAATATATGAAGTGGTTCTTGTAATTGATACAGTAGGGAAAATGCAATTGCAATTGCAAATGTATCATGTTTTTGCTCGGTTTCCATTATCTGACGGCTAGGTTTTTTACATTTTATTATTCCCTCAGGTCTCTCTAGATCCCTAAAGGCATAATGGGTATCTGCCTTTTTTGCCTCTGGCTAGAGTCCCATTGATTGTGTTTCCTAAATTTTAGTGATCAAGATCCCTGATTCCATTTGACTATAACACAAAGAAATATTTACTTCAAAAACATAACAAGAAAAAAACATTTCACCCTACACCTTAGGGGATATTTCCGAATATTGTCTCCTTCCTTGGGCCCAGTTAATTTTCTTAGAGGCTTCTCTCCTTGGTTCTGATAGCTCTTGCCGCTACTCCTTTGCCTCTGCCAGCTTAAGCCTCTCTTCCTCCAAATGTCTTCAGCAAGCACAAAGGTAGAAGTTTGAATGAATCTGTCTCCTCCTCCGGGAGTGGGCTTGTCCTTTTGTGGGTTTGTCCTTTAGTGGGCTGCTCCTTATATATGTTCTCTTAAAGGTGTGAATCTTGTGGAACTCTAACAAGTACTATGTACATTAGTGAACTAGAGAACTGTTAAGTACCATGCTAAATTATATATTGTTTCTATCAATTCCAATGACTTAGCTCCTTGTAAGAATCCTAACAGCTAAGAGCTAAACTAGTAACTCTCATTTTCTAGTTGAAATGGGGCAGATATTAGAAAAGGATTCTCCCCCACCGCTACCCCCACCCCCAACTCCACCCCGGTAAGAACTCTACAGGAAGCATACACGCATACTCAGATTGATAAAGAGACAGGGTTTAATTGTAACTTGGGAGCAGATTGATGGACTCATGAATACATTAGCATGTACATCCCTTTGGTTCTGCAAGGAAGAAGAAATGGAGGCAGATAATTGGAAACTAGTAGGAGATCAAGTATGTGAATATTATAATGATAATGGCCCTGATTCAATTTCCAAGGAATCTTTAAGGATTCCTTAAAGAATCTCATAAGTTATAGAAAAAAGAAAAGTTTTAAGAACAGCCAGATGAGGAAGTGTGAGGAAAAAGAGGAAGACAAAGAACAGATTAATGGCAATATCACCAGAGGGCATGAGGACTTAAATGAACTTAAAGGACATGGTGATTCTCACTCTCACTGCCCAGTTTCAACTCTGCCCACACCAGAGCAGGTCCTTGACACCACCCCATTAACTTCACCTTCCAGGGTTTAGGGAGGAGGAGGAGTGAGAGGGGCAGTGATATCACTAGCACCTCTCCTCCCCTCCCCCAGCAATCACCCCATCCTATGACTAGATTGCAAAAGGCACTATTTAAAGCCACAGAGGAAGGGCAGAATATAGCTGATTTGAGAATAGAAATGTATCCTGTAATTCAACAGTTTAACTCTTCAGGTCAAGAAAGTAGAAGATACACTCCTTTTGATCTAGAAATCCTCAAAGATCTGAAAAAGGCTTGTATTCTTTATGGGGTTACAACATCTTATGTTAAGATGTTATTACAGAATTTGGCTTATGAAGTCTTAACACCTAGTGACTGGAAATATATAGCAAGAACATGCTTAGAACCTGGACAAAACTTGTTGTGGCTTTCTGAATATAGTGAGCTCTGTAGGAGACAAGCCCAACGAAATAGTCAAAGTGGAGTTAATACTCCAATCACCTATGGCCAACTAACAGGTATAGGTTCTTATGCAGACATTTCAGTATAGATTAATTAGCCCATAGCAACATATGAGCAAATTGCTGCTGCTGCTATCAAAGCATGCAATTTTATCCCAGGTAAACAGGACAAAGGAGAGGCCTTCACAAAAATAGCACAAGGTCCAAATGAACCCTATGTTGATTTTGTGGACTGTCTGCAGACAGCTGTCATATGAATTATTGATGAAAATGCAGCAACAGAAATTATGATAAGGCAACTTGCTAAAGAAAATGCTAATGAGGTTTGTAGAAGAATTATACTAGGACTACACAAGGATGCTCCTTTAGAGGGGATCATAAGATTCTGTGCCACAGTGAGCACAAATACCTTTTCTAGCCAGGATATGAGGCAGACTTTCCAAGATCTGAATATGGGAAGACAGGGTCTCTTTTGGCAAGGGACTTCCACAGAGACTCACAGTCTGTGTGGTAAAGTAGGGCATCTGAAAGCTCAATGTTGACATAGAGACAGAGTGAGAAAACAGGGTGGGAGAACAAGACCTTAAATCCCATGTCCAAAATGCAATAGAGGCATGTAGACTGATTCAGGGAAATGGGATGAGGGGCCCAGTTTCAGGGCCCCAGGCAAAAAACACTTGGGACATGATGGCAGCTGATGCTACATCCAAAGAGTGCCTAGAAGTCCAGTACCGAGACATGACCAATTAGCCATGAAGCCATCTTATGGGAAGAAGGGATTACACAATCAATCAGCCAGGAAGCAAACTGATGGGAGAAAGAGATTACAATTGGGGAGAATAGAGTTGTATGCAGCTGGGACAACTGAGATACCCCCTGGAGAGGTGAAATCTGTTCCTCGCCAGCCTATAGATCCCTTGCCTCCAGGCATAGTAGGCTTGACTCCTGAGAGTACTTACAAAACAGTGTCCATCCATACACTGATGTGTGAAACTAGGGAATGTGTAGATAATATTTCAGTGACTAATACAGGTAGACAATGTGTGACTTATCAACCAGGAGAAGTAGCATCAGTTTTACTAATACAGACTCCTAATAAGCAATCTGGTGATAGTCACCCAGGTTTTGACTTCAAGCAACAAAATCCAGGAATATTCTGGACAGCAGCTGTGATAGCTGACCCCTCCTATGCTCACTATTTTTATAAATGGCATACCATTAGAAGGATATGTAGACACAGGTGCTGATCATACAGTCATTAGAGGTGCCAAATGGCCCAGTCATTGGCCAAAGATTAAAGCAAACACCTACATGTCTGGTGTAGGAGGATAAATAGCAGCTGAAGTTAGTGCTACCCCTTTGAGATGGACTTTTGAAAGTGAAATAGGAGTTTTTACTCCTTTTATAGTTGAAAAAATCTCCATCAATCTGTGGGGAAGAGACATTTTATAACAATTAGGATTGCAAATGAGTACTCAACAGGCTGCTAGAGCTTTATGTTTACAACTTGGAATAACAAGAGAGGAAACTAGGAGCATAGTAAAAGCCTGTACAGCTTGCATTCCTTTCCACACTCCTACACTCCCTCCAGGGAAGAACCCTCATGGTGTGAGACCCAATGAAATTTGGCAAATGGATGTGACCCATTATAAATCTTTTGGTTGTTTGTCTTTTATCCATGTTGTGGTAGACACCTTTTCAGGATTCACTTTTGCAATACCAGCAGCAAAAGAGACAGCCCAAGTGATCACTGAATTCTTTATACAAGCATTTGCAATTATGGGTATTCCACAAGCAATAAAAACAGATAATGGACCTGCATATACTTCTAAACATTTTGTACACTTTTGCGCACAGTATAAGATTTTGCACATCACTGACATACCCTTTAATCCTCAAGGACAGGCTATAGTAGAGAGGAGAAACACACAGTAAGACGCTCCTCCAAAAACAAAAGAAAGGGGAAGCCACAGGTAACCCTAGAGAACTTCTATATTTAGCTCTTTATACTATTAACTTCTTGCTTTTTTGACAAAGATTCACTGGCTCTGGCAGACAGGTTTTATACCCCATTGGAAGGGCCGTGTCCAGTGCAAATAGCTCCACTATCTTTAGGTAATCACCAAGTGATGTGGAGAGATCCAGAAAGTGGTGAATGGAAGGAACCATATAGATTAACTGCTTGGGGGAAAGGGTTTGCTTGTGTCTCTACAGATGGAAAAGGAATCAGATGGGTGCCAACAAGCCGTATTTGCTTTGTCCATCAGAGGGAGATGGAGCAGACCCTTGAAACAGAGGAGAAGACCCAAGAAACAACAGATAGTTCCATCACTGATTGTGTCCACCACTGAAAGAGCATGGCAGTTATGGCAATTGACTCATGCATATCAAAAATTGTTGGACTTCAAAAGCCTCAAGAATCATTGAATTCTCTGAGAAATGATAAGATTTTTGCAGGACTTCAAAATCTGCAGCAACCATTGGATTCCCTAACACATAAAAAGATTGTTGCAGGACTTTAAAAACTTGTGGGGATCATTTGATCCCTGACATATGAAGCAATGGACAATAGATTGGTTTTGGACTATCTCTTGGCTGCTAAAGAAGGCGTATGTGTGACTGATGTTTACATAACCTCTTTCTAGGATTTATGGAAATCTTTTATAACACCATGTTGATTTATATTTTTTGTTATATTACTACTTGCATGTACAATTCACGTTTGTTACATCACATTGAGCCTGCACCAGCTCTGGGAAGAGTCATCACTAATAACCTGTGTGTTATTGCTATGTGCTTGTGTAATACCTCCCATGCTGATGGGTTTGTTCAGACCTGTTTCTAATAAGACCCTTCAGCCCAGAAAGCTTCCAGCAATCCCCACTTCCCTTTGGTGCTTTTTATCTCCCTTCCTGAGATGTCAGGGAGGGTGTGATCATTTCCTTTTTAGTGCTTTCACCTCCCTTCCTGAGAAGTCAGGGGGAACATGATCACTTCCTTTTTGGGGTTCTCACCTCCCTGAGAAGGCAGAGTGGGTGTGACCACCTGTGTTTTAAAACAAAAGAATGAGGGGAGATGTAAAGGGCTGAAACTCTTAAAAGATGTGCTTGAATCAGACAACCAAGCACTTAAGGCTAATTACCTATTGGACAATAACTCTATTAGCATATGCTTGGAAAAATGGTCCTTCTCACTATTCCATGCTGGCTCAATCTTTTGGTGTATATAAATAATGTAGGAGGGATTAGAGTGTGGAGTGAGAGGAGCTAGACTCATTTGGTCACAGGATAGAGAAGAGAAAAGTGTGGAGATTCTGAACTCTATATCCTTGGCAAAACAGGCAGTTTTGTCCATCTCCTTCACTCCTCCCCTTAAAGACTAAGGAATTTTGCTTATCTTGACTCTGACTGACCCTGAGGCCTCCAGGGAGCTAGCCTGAACTTCACAGAAAAAAAATGATTCAGAACTCTAATGAGATTGGCATGGCCTAAGAGATTAGGGACAGAAGAAAACACTTTTATCTGAAAATATTAAAGTTTCATATAACTTCAGACAGACTGTATTTTTTTCAAGTAGGCCTTAACTGGCCCTAAGGGAGGACTTGTACAAAAGCACATTAATGCCAAAGGACAGGACAAGATAGGGCCAGAAAGTTCAGTGTAGAGTATAAAATTCACAAAGAAAAGAAATTGAGGAAAAAAGCTTAGAAAATAGGTTGGAAATAGCTTCTAAAAAACCTGGAATGTAATGCTAAGGAATTCATATTTTTTCCTGGTGACAAAATTTAGATACAGATGATTTTTGAGGAAAGAATTAAGATGGTCAGACTCATATTAATTCAACAATTACTTTGTCTTGCAAAGGACAAATTGAAAAGAGGAAAGGCTGGAGGCAGGAAGGTTAGGAGGCTATTCTAGATAGCAGTGCTGCTGTCCTTAACAAGGTCAATGGGAGGATGCATATGAAGGCAGAATTTATAGGACTTGATGATAAGTGATTTGATATAGGGTCTAAGAAAGTAAAGAACAACAAGTTTTGAGCCCCAAGAACTTGAAGAAGAGTGCTAACAACAGGATTGAGGAAGAGATTGTGATCAGATCTCCAATTCTTGTCCTTCCTTCTCGAAGAGGACCAAAATGACATCCCTTATGTTTGAATCAAGTTACTATGTGTCCGACAATGGCTGATTGGACCAATATGAGCTCAGAATGCTTTGCCACAAGTCAGACCCAAAGAGTCTCTCCTCTCTCTCCGATCTCACATTTGGGGTAGCTTTTACATTGTGCATTTCTTTGAGCTAATTCGATTCTATTTTGTTCACAGAGCACAGCACCTTCTCTGATGAGGGTACACTATGATGGGTAGTCCTGTGCTAGTGTCTTCCATGTCATGCAATCAGTTCTAAAGCTCTTAGAAGATATATTGAGAGTGTCCTTGTATCACTTTTTCTGACTACCTTGTGAGTGCTTGCCCTGTATGAGTTCTTCATAAAGCAAGTCTGTTTAGTGACTGTATATTTGGCATTCAAACAATTAGACCAGCCCAGCAGAATTTTGCTCTCTGCAATAAAGTTGGAAGGCTTTAGTTTTAGAAACAACTTTAGTGTTTGGTATCTTATCCTGTCAGGTGATCTTCAGAATCTTCCTTCAAAATCAAATGGAAACAATTCAGTTTCCTGGCATAGTGCTGGTGGTATACTGTCCAGGTTTTGCAGGCACACAACAATGAAGTCAGCACCATGGCTCTGTAACCCTTCTGTCTGGTAGTCAGTTTAATATCTCTCCTATCTCACACTTTCCTTCAGGCTCCCAAAAAACAATGTGTGTGTGTCAATATCATTATCAATGTAGACATCCTTGGAAAATATACTGTCAATTGATCCACAACATTCAAAACTTCCTCATTTCCTGTAACTGATAATTCTTCATATGGATCTGAGTTTAAGCAACACACATGAGATACTATGAATAAAAGTTATTTAATCTCTGAATGTTACAGATACCTTCCTTGGGCTCCAAGGATGTCACTATTGACTTGGACAACATGGACCCTGATTTAGATTTTAGTCAGTGAAATTATTGGTTTGTGACTGGTCTGAAAGGAGTAACATTTATGGCAATGGCCATGAATTTGTTTTTAATGGTTAATAAGGAAGGCCTTTACGGATAGTTCTTAAAATCCAGTTGATTAATGTGGAACCTGATTTTTTATCTTGGAGGGTTGGAGCAAGTACTGTGCAGAGACTAAAAGGGATAGAAAGAGTAGACCCAGACCTTTACAAAATAGCTATACTTAATGACAGAAGGAAATGGGTACATATTTGTAGATATGTAAGAAAAAAGCCCATTGTGTTCTCTCTAATGAAAGGAAGGAAAAGACTGATTTCTTCTTAACACCTATCACCCATCCAGGTATTCTTGTTTAAAGAACAATGATACCTAGACTCATGAAACCAGTAGTATGCAGCTTAATTACATTCAGCCTTATTTGGGCCAAGACTAAAGGAGTGAACTGCAAATGGTTAAGTTTGTTGCATTTTTTAATAATGAGTACTTTTCCTTCAATGCAAGGGAACTTTACAACATGCTTCAAGTCAGGGGACAGCAAAGAGATAAAAATGGAAAGAAAAAAAAAAAGGAGCTGATAGAAAAGTAGAAAAATATCAGTTTAGGATGCATGGGATAAAAGATTATCAAATATCAAACTGTAAGGATTAAGGAAGATGAGGATGAAAGCAGATGTTGGATTTAATAACAAAATTATTTAAGAGATGATTTTCAGTTTAGTGTGTGTAGCGATAGAAACCAGACTGTAAAGATTTGGAAGATAAAGATAAAGACTATAAGATGATAAAGATGAAGACTACTCAGAAAGGTGTTGGAAAAATCTTTTGAAAATTGTTAATTAGGGAGTCAAATAATTTAGTTATATTTCTTTTCTGCATTCTTAGCTGATATTTCATATTATCATTCTATATCAGTGTACTGCAATGGGAAAAGTGCGAAGGCTTAGAAACATAGGGTTATAGAATCATACACCTAAGGCTGAAGAGATCTTGTTCAATATTTTTATTTTAGTGATGGAGATACTGTAAACCAAGAAGATTAAAGCTAGGGTCATATGAGTAGTAAATGTCCAAGTCCTCCAATTTCAAAGCCCTCACTCACTCTTTGTGCTGTACTGCAAATCCCACCTTTGTTCCTTATGACGCTTTTGACATTGGTCAAGTCATTTCCCTTTCCTGGGCTTCAGTTTCTCATTTATAAAATATGGGGATTGGATAAAATATTCCTTCTGGCACTTAAACTAATTGTCTATAATCTGATGTTAGCCAGCTGAATGACAATGGTCAAAATAAGGAGTTACATTTGGGAACATTAAAACTTAAACTTAAAACATAAACCTATATTCCTTGACATTTTCTAAGTTATAGACATGATCCACTTGATAAAAGGAGTCCCCATACTGATGAATATTTTCCTTTGTGTATATATAGATTATTTTACTACTCAAAGCCTTCAAGTTCAATGTTCTTTCCACTTTTCTCTACTGCCTCTCCTAAATTCATTTAAGACTTCTAAAAACTTCAATATCATTTAAGGTTAAGGTGCACTTAATTTTTGCATTTTGCAAAAATGCACCTTTGCATTTTTACAATAATAATAATAATAGACATCATTTAGAAAATGCTTTATGCTTTGCAAAGTAGTTTACAAATATTATCTCATTTTATCTTCAAAACAACACTGGGAGGTAGAAATTATTATTCCTATTTTATGTATGAGGTAATTGAGGGACTAAAAAGTTAAATTACTCATCTTGGGTCACATAGCTCATACATATCTGGGACTGGATTTAAAGATAGAGATTTCTCTGACTTCATATCCAGTATTCTAATATCATAATGATCAAGATGTACAAGACTGGGTATTAGGAACTAAGATTATCTGTCCTCTGTCATTCACTCTTCAGCTTGTGAAGTATGATGAAAGAAAATAACTGCTTATTAGAATTTGTAGGAAACTGTTGCCTAGGATAGTCTAGAAATCGGGATTTTAAATAATTAAATTGCCTGATTAGCAGAAGGATGCTGTAGATAGCAAATATTGACTCCCAAATTTCAAAAATTTAAATAAAATAAAATGCATTCATCATCAAAAATATAATGAACACAATACCATCTTTCTTTGGTAATTTAGAAAGCCTTGAAGCTCCTTCTGGCACGTTGGGGTCAGTATGATGAATATCATAATTATTGTATTATGGATCTGAACAAGTGCCATTTAACAGAATGTCAGTTAATGAAGAGTTTACGGTCTATGAATAATCTATATGATAATAATAAAGCAATTTTAAAAATTAAGCAATACTTCAACTGAGAAGAGGAGGAGGGTTGAAAAAAGAAATAGGATTGTAGGAAAAACATGCTTCTCTAAGCCCTGAGCACTCTGACAAAACAATAATTCCTGCTTCAGAATCTGTGCTGTCACCACTTGTCTGTTTGCAAATAAACATCGAGCAATTATGTTCCCAACTGCTGAATATTTCCCTCATTGAAAACTGAGCACCTGCAGAGAAAAGAAAAACAACAACAATAATAATGGGAATCCCATCTTTCTGGGCATCTGCCAAGCTCCAATTTTTGCAGAGAGATGCCCAAAGTGCCACTAAGTACACAGCTGGCTTATTCTGGAACTCATCAATCCACATGGTAACAAACATGATTAGAACCCATCTCCAAAACTCAGTCATGCCTACAATCAAATAAGCAGCATCTTTTGCTTTGATTTTTACAGCCATGTCATTTATCCTTCACTTAAAATTAGCAGCTAACAAAAACTTGGTCATTGCATGTGAGCTAGTGCATGGTCAAATGACCTCTTCCTTTTCTCTCCTCCCCTTCCCTTTTATTTTTTCTTGCTGTATTGGACTGTGGCTATTCCAGAACTAATTTTCATTCTACTTAAATAGCGACTGTGATAAGATTGAATTTAGGAGTCCATAAATACTTCTATAGTCATTCAATATTTAAACAGAACATTTCCTGTTTTTAATAACTCCAAGTTTCTCCCCTGAAACAAAGGCCAAGTTTATTTAATAGCAAGAGTTGTCATAAGATTCTGAATCATAGAACAGCATGTTCTAGGAAGAATTAAAAAGTGAAATTCAAACATCCCCCCCCCAAAAAAATAAAGGTATGAGATACATGATAGGCATGAGCTGAATACAACACATTAATAAGGAAGGTATGTTCAGGAGAAGTAGCATCAAGGATATCATCAAAGAACTGTATGTCCAGAAAAAAAATTGTCATATAGAAAGTATAAGACATGGCTAGGAAAGCAAGAGATGAACTGGTAAGAAAACAAGGACATTTTACCAGTGAGAAATTTATAATAGCTGAATTTAAGTAGCATTGAGGAAGAGCAGGACTATATTTTCAAAACTATCAAAATATTATTTAAAGATAACTCAGAAAGAATAAAAGGAGTTTTATTTAAAGATAACTCAGAAAGAATAAAAGAAGTTGGAGCTGGAATATCCAGAGTACTGACTTTAACTGAAAGGCCCACAGGCATTGGGGGGAAGTAGACTTTTTGAAAGTCACCAATTCTGTAGCCACACTGGACAATAATCTCTAAATGTAGAGATTATGAGCATAGCTAATCTCTAAATGTAGCATATAAATGTAGCATAATGATCATAGCATAATCTCTAAATGTAGAGATTATGAGCATAGCTATGCCTTGATAAGGCATAATCTAGTACTGTATATGAAATCTGACTTGTCTGTGTGACTTTTCAAAAATCATTTAGCTTCTTGGTTTTCAGTTCCTTCATCTATAAAAGAAGAATAAGAATAACTTTTACCTTTTTTTTTTTCATTTCTATATTGATGGGACTCTGCATTCATATAAATTTTCTCTATCTTAAGTTTCAGCTACACTGATTTAATCTAAGACAATTTTTCACCCAAATGAATTGTGCCTTCATTTAATTTTACCTTAAAACATGCTTCTTTAAGGATAGGTGACTTCATCGATGTGAGCATCCCCTTCACTGATACAAATTGCAACAATTCTATACCTTAGTAGACATTCTTTCAGAGTTGCTGTGGGCAAAGTTTAAAACAAAACACTCTCTCAAATGATTAAATCCTCAGTTGATGAACTTATCTAAAAGCACTTGTGTATGAATACTTCTCAAAAGTATTCTCAAGACAATTTATCCTTTGGAACTTTTTCAACTTAATAGGACCTGAACAAGTTTACACTTTTCTGGCATGGCCAGTGAGAAAATCAAGTTCACAGCTAGTTGATGATAAAACACAAAAGGCTTTAAAGGAAATGAGGAAAACCAAGTTAGACAACATTTTGTCTGAAAAAAAAAAAAAAACCTAGAGGTTACTGAGGTCTTCAACTCAATGTAATTAAACAGTAGACAGTGGCAATCAAAAAATATAGTGTTCTCTTGGACTGCAATGAGAGACAGAATTTCTAGGAGTATGGATATGATTGACCAAATGTTCTGTGCTCTGGACATATTTCATTTAGATTATAATATTCACTTTTGGATATTAAATTTTAAGAAGAATTTAGATTCACCAGAATGGTGAAGAGCCTGGGGTCCATGTCATAGGAAGATTAGTTGAAGGAATTAAAGAGTTTTACTTAACCACAAGTAGAGAACAGTGAAAGTGAAATGACAGGATAGTTGTCTTTAAATATGTAAAGGATTTTCATATAGCGGAGAGATTAGTCATGCTCATATTGGTCACAGAGAGCAGAACCAGGAGCAATAGTGGGAAATTGTAAAAAGGCAAATTTTAGGTTTGACATCTAGAAAAACTTCATAATGAGTAGAGCTGTCCAAAAGTTTAATGAGTTGCATTGAGAGATAGGTTCTTCCTTGGAAGACTTCAAGTAGAGACTGAACGTCTACTTGTTTAATATTTTATAATGAGGATTAATTTCAGGAACAAATTAGATATTTGCCATAACTTCTGTTAATTCTCAAATTTTGTGATCTAAAAATTTTAGTTCCTTGGAGATTAATTATCATGCAGTTATACATGTATGTATACATACAAACACATAATCTTTTAGTTCTCCAAACATTCTAGGGAAGATATATAAATTTATCATCCAGATTCTTAACCTCACAATCATCCTCCTCTGTTTTTCTCTTTCCATCTCATTCTCCATATCTAATCACTGGCTAAGTCTTTTTTTTTTCCTTTTAAAAATTTATTTATTTATTTATTTTTAGGATTCTTTATACATCTTTGAGTTCCAAATTCTTTCCCTCTCTCCAACCTGGAACCCACTGAAAAGAAAAACAACATAATATCAATTATATATGTAAAATCATTCAAGACACATTTCTCTATTAGCCATATCACAAAAAGAAAAAAAATGAGAAAATATTTCCTTCTGTTTACATTCAGAGTTCACCAGTTCTCTTACTGGAAGATATTATGTCATCATGGATCCTCTAGAATGGTCTTGGATCATTGAATTAATTAGAGTAGCTAAATCTTTCACAATTGATCATCATTACAACATTGCTATTACTGGGCACAATCATCTACTGCTTCTCCTGTCTTCATTTTCCCTTAATTCATATAGGTCTTGCCATATTTTTCTGAAACCATCTCCCTTGTTATTTCTTATAAGCAGGATAATATTTCATAACAATCATATGCTACACCTTCTTCAGCCATTCCCCAATTGATAAGCATTTTCTCAATTTCCAGTTCTTTACTACCACAAAAGAGCTGCTATAAATATAGTTTGCACATAGAGGACCTTTTTTCCTTTTCCTTTGATCTCTTCAGGATACTGGATCAAAAGGTATGCATGGTTTTAAGGCCCTTTGGGCATAGTTCCAGATTATCCTTCAAAATAATTGGACCAGTTTATCATTCTACCAATAGCTCATTACTGAATCTTTTATGTTCAAGCTCTTTTTTGTTGCTTGCTCATTTCCCCAGACTAGTTATTCACTTTGAACTTTATGTTAAAGTTGAATTCTGCCCATCTTGGTGTGGGAAGGCACTGTGCTAAACTTGTGCTGCTGTTTTCTAAGTTAGATTTGGGGACTTATTAGTTTTCAGTGCTTCCAAGATAGAACTAGCCTGCTCTCCTGGTCTGAACTTTATCGTTATCTTTCTTTTTTGCAACCATAAATGTTAGAAGCTTTCTCTGTCCTGGAACTGTGACCCAGAACTGCTTATAAATTAAGTTGCCAAGCAGCACCCCCTGCCACAAAGGTTCCCCTATAAACTCTTTCTGAGCATCTGTTTGTCCCCCTTATTTATGCTGAGAGCTCCTGAAACTACTGCTATTGTCATGGCCACCTCTAAGGCCCACCACTAATGCTTTTGTCACACTCCAGGTCTACACACACCCCAATGTCACAGATCTCTCTTGCAAACCTCTTAAATTGTCTTAGCCTAGAAAAATGTCTCCATCTTTTGTTGATTCTTCTACTTCAAAATTTGATTTGAAGTATTAAACTGTTTGGAGGGAAATGCTGGGAGAGTTCATCGGGGTCCTAGCCTATACTCTGGCATACTGGCCCTGAACCCCACTGGCCATATTTTATTGATCCCAGCATTTTGGCATAGCTCCTATAATCTGCTTTTCTACATTTACATCATTCCCATTCACATGGACTCTTACAGCAAAGAGTCTACTCATTCCCTATCCTTCCCCTCCCCAAAAAAATAATCTACAAAGCTATTGCCTTAATCTTTCTGAATCACAGGCCTGACTATATAATGTACTCTCAAGAAGACTCATTTATTCGCTATTATACCTTGGATAAAATACAAATGTCATCTTTTGGTGATTATGCCAGCTACTATGGAGTACAGACACAGAGTAGTTAACAGGAGGTAGTGAGAGGAACATTTCCTTCTGCCTAATCTTTGTCTTCCTGTTTAAACTCTGAGGTTCCACAATCCTGGGAAGTTAGGAGTGCTCATTAGGAATAGGATTGGATTTCAGAGAATATTATTAGTGAGGTACTCTAATAGAGAGCAATATTTATTAAATTTTTGGCAGTTTTGTTTTACTACATTTAATAAAACATGTGTCTATAGAATCTTTGCTTGCCTGTGAATCATCATCTTAGAAGGTCAATACATAACAAGAAATTTCCTGGAATCAAAAAAAATTCTCTACAGTTTTTTCATCAATTGTTAATGATATTTAATTTTTAGTAGCCAAATTCACCTTGAATCCAGGGACAGTTGCTGCTAATACATGAAATCGTATAAAATAGGTAAAGGGTAATAAGATCTATTAGTAAGAAGACTAAGACCCATTAAATGACAAATGGGATATTTCAGCCTTTTACAAAGCCCATATATGCATACAAGAAAAGAATTCTATTTAGGCAAATGAACAAAATCCCATGCAGATATACCAAGATAGAAGCTACCAAACTTACTTGCATGATTGATTAGATATAGTACCACCGGGTGAAGAAATTATACAGACTTTTCTTACTTTATGTGAGTGAATCATTCCTCACTAAACTGATATTTATATTTAAATTTGCCTCTATTCATCCACTTCCCTTGTTTGCATAACAAAGGCATTCACAAAATAATTTCCTTACACAGCTCACTAAAATGAAGACATACTAATACTATACCATGATAATTTTTTTGAAATAAAAGGTAAAGTAAATGATAAAGTATGCACAGTACTATATAGACTTTATCACTGGCAGTTGGTTGCATCACAATTTTTGTGAAGCTATAGAAAGATATTTGGACAGTGACTTTTTTTTTCTCATATATCTGACAACTCCAAGCAGTATTATTCTCAACTATTATTTGAGATTTTAAAAGTCTCGAAGTGTTTCAATTCATCCTTTCTTTTTCCCCCTCATCCTTTCAATATGAGAAAAAATTCACTCAAATGATGAAATGGTTCTACCAATTATTGCATTGTGAAATTTTTTGGTTCATCTTTAGGTTCTGAAGCTTCCTTTTATTTTCTTTCAGAAATCTTTGCAACTACTAACTCAATCAGATCCTCATTTGACAATTTTTCTCCACAAAACTCAATCAATTGCTGCACATTATTTTCAACCACTTCTAGCTCCAATTCTTGTGCTAATTTTACAATTTTGATACCCACGTCTTCAAATACTTCATTTTTGTCAAATTGACAAAAATTGGGAACTGCTGAAACACTTTTTTCCCCAAACTTATATAAAGCCAGATTTCCCTAATGGGAATTTACATAAAAAATGCCTGTATACTGTAACCCCTTTTCAATAAATAGTAAAATAAAATTTCTCTTTCTACAGACATAAAAAACAATATATAAGCTGAGAGGCACCTGGGTGTCAGAGAGGGTTAGACCAGAAATCAGGAAAACCTGAGTTCAAATCTAGCTTCAGACTTGTGGGCAGACCTGGGGCAAATCACTTAGCCCTGTTTGGCTCATTTTCCTCATCTGTAAAATGAGCTGGAGAAGGAAATGGTAAATCATTCACTATCTTTGCCAAGAAATCCCCAAATAGGGTCACAAAGTGTCAGACACAATTGAAAAAAAAAATAATAACTGAGCTGAATATTAAGGGACTTGTGGTGCAATGGATAGAGGATTGTACCTGGACTTAGGAAGCCCTGAGTTCAAATCTGTGCATAAACATTTATCTATGTGATCCTAGGCAAGTCAATTAATCCTGTTTATATCCATTTCCTTATCTGTAAAATGAGCTGAAAAAAGAAATGTCAAACCATTCTAGTATCACTGCCAAGAAAACCTCAAATGATCAAATGGAGTCATGAAGAGTCAGAACAAAACATATGAGTATCATGTGTCACCTGTAATATCCATTCAGTGCACATATTTTATCTCATTGTCACATTTGATATCTATTTATCTGTGCACATGCTATTTTTCCTCAATAGAATATAAGATCCTTGAAGGTAGGAACTATTTCATTTTTATCTTTGCATACCAAATATCTTGCTAAACACTTGGCACATAGTAGGTGTTTAATAAGATATTTAAAATTAAGTTGAGGTTATATGTGTGTGTGTGTGTAAACTTTCTGTAGCATCTCCACAAGGGTGATTTTTTTTTTTTTTGCAGAATATAAATAGATACAATATTTTAAAAGATATTTTGGAGATACTTAACTTAGGCTTAACTAGGATGCACAGAAGGTGCATTTTCTAGCTTCTCAATATATGGTAGAAGTATGCCAGAAAGAAAACTTCTTTCTCAGATGGCACAGTTGGTAGAGCACTATATTTTTCAGGAATCTCCACATTGATAATGAAGTTGACATACATGTTGCCAGAGGTAACTTAGTATTTGGGAGGCTCTGAAGGAAAGTGTGGGAGAAAAGAGATATTAGAGTGACCACCAAACTGAAGGTTTAGAGATATTGTGCTGACATTATTGTATACCTGTGAAACCTGGATTGTGTACTAGCACCATGTCAGTTCAGTGAATGTTTCCATTTGAATTGTCTTAGGAAGATTCTAATGTTCTCTCCAAGATCACCTGGCAGGATAAGATACTAAATACTGAGATCCTATCTCAAATTAAACTGCCAAGCATTCAAACTATAATGCAGAAAGCTCAACTCCACTTGGCTGGCCCCACTGTTTGAATGCCAAATGTGCCCATACCAAAAAGATCTGATAAAAAAGTGGTGAATTCACACAAAGTAAATAGTCACAAAGTAGTCAGAAAATGCTATTCAAGGAAATTCTCAAGGTCTTTCTTAAGAAATTGCATGATATATGAGATGCTGACAGAGGACCATCCAGCATGGTGTGCCCTCAGCAGAGAAGATGCTGTGTGCCATGAGCAAACTATTCATGAAATAATTCCAAAAAAGTGAGATGCACAAAGTTAGAGAATCTTCCCCAAATGTTCAAGTGAATTATTTATATTTAACTTGTAGTAAAACATTTTGAGCTCATATTAGTCTGATCATCCACGGCTGGACACACTGTAATTTGACTCTAACACAATGATATCATTTAGGTCCTCTTCAGGAAAAAAGGACAGTAATCATCACCAACCACTGACCCTTAAAATACTTCAGAAAAGATATCATGTCTCTTCTGTCTTCTCCAGAATTTAAAATAAAATTTGAGATGAAATTTGAGTCTTTATGTCTTTAGTCATAAAGGTTGTAAAGCCTCCCTACAAATGGGACTGACATGCAATTGACTCTGAGTTTCTTCACCAATTTATAGATTTAATAATTGTTAGAGTTGGAAAGGACTTCACAGATCATCTAGTTTAACTAATACCTGAACAAGCATCTCTTTTATAGTATAACTGAAATGGTTTCTAGTGAAGAACAAGGCATTTACCTGCTGAGACAACCTATTCCATTCTGAGAAAGCTGTAATTATTAGGAAAGTTCTTCTAAAATTGACACTCACATACTTCTATCCATTACTTCTGGTTATCTCCTCTATAGCCAAGCAGAAAAACTCTTTTTCATATAATGGAAATATTTGAAGTTAACAATTATAACTAGATAACTTGAATTTCCTCTTCTCCAATCTTTACCTTTCCATTTCTTCCAAAGTAGATATCATGTGACATCATGACCTCTATCTTGCTTGAACAATACACCATTTCCACACTCTGAAGATTTTCATTGTATGTCTCCCATACCTAGAACTTTCTCCATTCTTATCTTTATTTACTACCACTCCTAGTTTCTTTCATGACTCAGCTACAGTACTAACCTCTACAAAAAGTCTCAGTCCTCATAGTCCTTAGTACCTTCTTTCTAAGATTACCACTTACTTTTCCATTATATGGCTTGTTTGTACATAGTTGTTTGTATGTTCTTCCCACCCCCAATTAGCCTCTTTGCAATTCAGGGATTTTTTTTTTTTCTTTTCTTTGTATCCTCAGCAGCAATGCAAAGTGCCTAGCATATAGTAGGCATTTGATAAATGCTTGTTGACTTTCTCTGTCTTAAGCCCATTCTCTGGTCACTTTACAATTTGTCAATGTCTTATTGGAAATGTGGCACCCAGAACTGAATGCACTACTTCAGATGTGATATGAGTATGAGCATTGTGCCCCTCAGTGTAGTTACAATAATACTAATTTTTTTGCTGCTACATAATATTGTTTCAGATTGAGCTTAATAAAAATTGCAGCCATACTCTCTTATGCAAGATTTTGTATTTTTTAAGTGGTTTTTCTGAACCCAAGGCAAGACTTTATATTTTTCCCATCTACATTAACCACTATTTCATCATCTCCCACTCAGTTATCAAGTACTAAAAATGTGTCTTCTGACCCTACCAATTACCTAAAACCCAGTGGCCTATCCTTAGGCTTTATCCTTCTTGACCTCTGAAGCTTTTGAACCAATTACATACATCCTCCTAAATGTTCTCTCCATGATTTTTCATGAAATTCACTTCCCAGCTTTATCTAGTGCTTGTTTTTGTCAGTCACCTTAGCAAGATTATCATCTATGTGCTGCCTCTGATGCATAGGCATAGTTCAAGACTCTGTCCTAGGCCTGTTTCATTTCTTTCTAAATATTCCTTCTTGATAATCTCATTAGTTCCCATTAGTTCAACTAACATCTCCATGAAGATGATTTCCAAATGTATCTATGCAATCCTTGTCAGTACTTTTGCACTCTTGTTCCACCAAATGCTTGCTAAATGTTATCTTGAAACATCCAATCATTGCAATTTAATTCATTATCTCCCCACCTCAAAACCCTCTTTCTAAATTCCATTTAATTCACAACCCTCTTTCAAGTCATGAAGCTTCACACATTAGAAGCTATTTTCAATTCTTTTTTCTAACTCAATTATTTCAATATCTAAATAGTTCCAGGATTGATGGAATCTATCTGCACAATTTTTTTTGTTTGGCTGTTTGTTTGTTTTGTTTGTTTCCTTTTGTTTTGTTTTTAATTTGTTTGTTTGTTGGGTTTGGTTTTGCATCCATTCCTTTCTATTCATGTAGCCATCACTCTATTTAAGGCTCTCACCTTGATTATCTATGTATGCTCCACATTAGTTTTCTACTTACAATTTTTCCTCTTTCATCATATCTTCCTCCTCCTTCCTTCCTTCCTTCCTTCCTTCCTTCCTTCCTTCCTTCCTTCCTTCCTTCCTTCCTTCCTTCCTTCCTTCCTTCCTTCCTTCCTTCCTTCCTTCCTTCCTTTTTCTTTCTTTCTTTCTTTCTCTTTCTTTCTTTCTTTCTTTCTTTCTTTCTTTCTTTCTTTCTTTCTTTCTTTCTTTCTTTCTTTCTTTCTTTCTTTCTTTCTTTCTTTCTTTCTTTCTTTCTTTCTTTCTTTCTTTCTTTCTTTCTTTCTTTCTTTCTTTCTTTCTTTCTTTCTAATTTCCACTGCCACCATATTGTGTTTCTGTTGTTAGTAAGTCTTTTCAGTGTTTGACTCTTCATGACTCCATTTGAAATTTTCTTGGCAAAGATAATGGAGTGGGGGCAGCTAGGTGGCGCAGTGGATAGAGCACCAGCCTTGAACTCAGGAGGACCCGAGTTCAAATCTGATCCCAGACACTTAACACTTCCTAGCTGTGTGACCCTGGGCAAGTCACTTAACCCCAGCCTCAAAAATAAATAAATAAATAAAATAAAATAAAAAAAGAAAAGATAATGAAGTGGTTTTCCATTTTCATCTCCTGCTCATTTTACAGATGAAGCATTGAGGCAAAAAGGGTTCAGTGTTTTGCTCAGGGTCACACAGTCAAGATGAGTCTTCCTGACTTCAAACCCAGTACTCTATCCACTTTGCCACCTAGCTGCTCCCAGTATGCCAGCATATAGATATTAGTAAAGCATTGACTCAGCTTGGTCACTTCTCTGCTCCCTATTGGTTCAGGGGAAAAAATGTCTAATTTAAATTTCTTCACAATCTGATTCCAAACTATAATTATTTATTAAACATTATTCCATCTCATATACTATATTCTAGTCAAATTAACCTAAATTAAACTCTCCATAAGTAACACTGCATTTTCTATAACTATGCCTTTTCACAGTCTGTCCCTACAATATTCTTCCTACCCTCTTCTACCCTTAAAAACCCTAATTTTCTTCAAGGTTCAACTTGTGGCATATTCTATGAAAAACTTCCTTATTCCCAAAATTGCTTGTGTTCCATTTGTAAACACATAGACATGCACACACACACACACACACACATATATACATACTTCATATACATGTATGTATATATATAAATATAGACATGTGCATATGTGTGTCTGTGTATTATTTACTTATCAGGAAACAGAGGGCCTGTGCAGGGCTAAAATAGAATGGCAAAATTTTTTTCTCCATCTATGAACTTTCTGCCATGATCCATTAAGACCAAGAAAAACATTTTGAAACTATGCTTAGTGATGTGCAATTTTGGTTGGCACCTTATTATGTTACACTAGATATACAAACTTAACATTTCAATGATGTTCTAATGAGCATGTTTAAGATTCTGAGATCAAAAAAACTGTAATCTCAGTGAACTTAGTGTATGGCTTTTACATAATAATTCCACCAGGAGTGATCCTGTCAACTTTATATCCAATTTGACAATGTCTGAACTTTAGCTATGCCTACCTGTTAACTTAGAGAGACTGTATTTATAACTAATGCATTTCAACTAAAGAAAAAAAATGAAAGAAACTTACAACTTAACTATAATCCAAGCCAGGAAGATAATTGAAAGAAATAAAGGAGATATCATGCTTGTGATCTTTAAAAGTTGGCAGTCATGTTGAGAAAACTTAATGTTCATGGGACACTCAGGTTAGCAAGCAAACTAATGGAAATCTACACCATACTGAGTTATCCAGAGTTGCGGCAATTTCTCTACTTATCAAGTAGCCTCTGAGGCTAAAAGAGGCCCAATAAAGACAACTATAATTATTCATTACTATTTGGGTGAGAAAATTTATTTCTCAAATGGATAGGCTAAACCTGGGAATACTCACTTTAGCAGATTGTAAGTAGAGAAAATTACCTTCCAGTAATGCAAAGATGATTGTCTTTGATCCAGACAATGATTTAAAGACAATATTCTGAGGCTACTGTATCCAAATAATGAATTTTAAATGATAGAGGAGGACTGAATCCAGAGGTAAAACTTTTTCTCTTTGCTACTTGAACCAAAAGATCTAACAGACAATAACTGCCTTATAATTTTGCTAGCCAGTCTGGGAAACACAAATATAATACCAAACTATATCATCTACCTCCATAGTTAGGACTATGCCTAATGACAAGACTAACTTACAATGTCCCAAATAAAAATTGGGAAATAATGAAACAAAGTCATATAAATGATACTAGTATTTACTCAGCTAATATGTACCTTGGATGTAAATATATATCTATATATATCTATATCTATATCTATATATAGATATAGATATATATATGTGTGTGTGTATGTTAATGGATGCATGTGTAGTTTAAGTTTGATTCTTTTAATTTTATCTTATGATTTTTGCATTGAATTGTAATACCAGAGAAACTGAAGTGAGTAAAGATTGATTTTAATCTTTACTATGGAGAGTTTAAGCTAGATGATCGAAATAGGAATATGCTTACAAAACATTTGGTGCAGAGAAACTGAGGGTCAGAGTTTATATAAAATTTGCAAGCAGAATACAGAAGCTGAGAATACAATTAGCCTTTTCAGCTGTTATTATCTTTACTTCAAAGAGAGAAGAGTTAACTTGGCATTAACAACCTGGAGCTTGTGACTCAGACCCTATCAGATAGGAGAGGAAGGACAGATAACACAACTTGGTGTCTTTGCTTGACAATGATTCTATTCCCAGGGTAGTTTTGGACAGGGGAAGTCAGAGAGGCATGCACCTGGATACTATTTTTCTTTTCTATGCTTCATTGTATTGCAATGGTATGTAAAAGGGGAGTCAGAGCCTCAAGGTTTAAAGTTTTCTTTTTAAACTCAATTTTCCCATGTCTAATTACACAAATGAAAAGGGGGAGGGAACCAATGGCCTAACAGTATTCATAATACACCTTTTTTAAAAACTCAATTTCTCTCTGAATCTTGTTTTGTCGCTGCTGGCTATGTGAATGCAATTTTGTCCTCTGGACTATCTTGTTGTTTGATTGGCTGTTGTTATTTTTGCTATCTTTACTTTAATTTATTTAATATTATAGAATAGCCCACGATGAAAAGTGCATGTGATATCAGTTGCATACAATTTCAACATGTGTTCATGGGAGAAGCCTTACAACTGATGCTTTGCAATGTCCTATATCTGCTTAATGTATTGGGGATTTTGTGACATAAATAATGTTATTTTAATTTTTTAATTTAGCAAGCCTTTGATAGTTGCCTCCTTGCTTATCTTAGAAAAACATAATCCATATCATAATTCCATATATGTTCCATTGATGTCTCTCATGATTAAAATTCCTTCTCTTTTCATGTTCATCTCCTTATTTCCTGGCCTTCAATTACCAGTTAAAACCCTGTTTTCTATAAGAAGAATATCCTAATGCCTCTTAATTCTAGTGTTTTTCCTCTGTTAACTATCTTCACTTTTCTTCCATATATCGTGGCTGTTTATTGTCTCCCATATTACACTATGAATTCCTTGAGAACTTATCTTTTTTCTTTAATCATATCTACAGCACTTATCACAGTACCTGGAACATAATAGGAGTTTAATAAATGCTTGCAGACTGATTGACCTATAGAATTTTAATCAAGGAGATCCTCTCTAGGCTTTCTCTGAACCATATGAATTTTTTTGCCTAAATCTAATTTGTATGTTGGACTATATTTTGTCCTACTTTCCTACTTTTAAAAAATCATCAATAATTTTTTTCTATATCAATTACAGTCAGATCCAGATATGATACTCATCCTCCCACCAATTTCCAATTAAATACATTTTATGTATCAGATTATCCTCATTATTCTATGTTTCTCTGAATTCCTCATTTGTGTCATTTCTTACTGAATAATAATATTCCATTTTATTCATAATCACAGTTTGTTACTCTGATCTCCACAGTGGGCACTCTATTAATTTCTAATTCTTTCCTATAACAAACATATTGTGTTGTGTATAAAATGTTGCAAATATCTGATTATACATATATATGTATGTATTTGAATGATAATATATATGCATATACTTTGATTTTCTTTGATTCTTTACCCAACAATGGGGTCAAACTGCATGGGTACTTTATTTACTTTTTACGTTAAATTCCAAATTGCTTTCCAGAATCCTTTATCCATGTCAGAGTTCTGCCAATAGTTCATTGCTTTACCTATCTTTCTGTAGCCCATCCAATATTAAGCACTTCACCACTCAGATTTTTGTCATCTTTGTCAAGTTGATGGGTATAATGTTCCCCTTCTTTCTAAGTCAGAGACCGAGTTGTCACCCCAATAACAAAGTTTTTCATCATTTTTATTTCAGTCATGAACTTTTCTGTGTTGATAAGACCCAAGTATAGAATGGTCCCTTTATTGCTTCCTCAAACTTTTGAAGAATGAAATTATCATTAAAGCTAACTAGTTGCCCTTTTAGGTGCCTGCATAACAAAAGTCTGTATTATCACTAAATTATTCCTCTGCCAAATTTGAGATCCATTTTTGAAAATGTTTTTATCATAACAGTCTTATCCTGTGAGGAAAACTAATATGGTGCTCTATTATTTAATAACTAATATTTTGCTCTGATCTATGCTTTTCTTCATTTTGACAGATTCTCACTTCTGAAGGGAAGGGCAAGATCAAATAAGATGGCACTCCGAAGCCCCAAAGCATCTGCTCCTTAAATAGTTTGGGCAAGGCCCCTGCCCAGTAGGAACACCACTTCCATTTACAAAATAAACAGAACCCAGCTCAGTCTGGGCCCTTCCCAAGGGGCATCACCCTTTGTGTTTGTTTTCCTTCATTAAAGAAAGCTAGGAAAGTCTATAAGGGGGAGATCAATCAGTGGACATCCTGATTGGGGTAGTTTTGTTTTTCTATCCAAGATTTTTATATTATAGCAACTAGCATTTATTAGGTGTCAGAGAGAACACAATCAGTCTTATCTAAAGGCCAGACCCTTTTTCTTAAATTCAGATTAGTCCTTTCATAGAAGAATTAGTCTTGCCCTCCAACTCTCCCCAATATTGAAGCAATTGGAAGAAGTTAAGAATTATTCATCTATTTCCTCATTAAAATATCCACCAACTGAAATTGCCTTGTTTTTGACAGGAGAGTTTTAATTGATGTATTATCAGGCCAAACCAAAAGGAAGATTCACTTAGATTTAAAAAGCTCTATGAGTACTTATTCTGTGTCTTTGGGACAAATGGAAGTAGATCAGATATAACTTTCTTATTAAGTTCAGCACCCTATTAATAAATAATATCTTGTTCAAAGAATTACTTCAGCTTACCTTTTTGTTAAATATTATTCACAACATCTTGTCAAAGGGATCAGACATTAAAAAGAGTAGGATACTGGAAAACATTTGCATGAAATTCAGTATAATGGAAATAGAATAAATGTTGCTATTACAGTAGGGTACAAACAGAATTAGGCAAATATATTTTATCAAGCCTTTTTATGTATGCTTCATTCCTGACCAGAACCTATCATGCTTATATTTTAAATCATGGTCCAGAAATCCAAATCCCATCCTAAACCAGTTGTTGACTTTTCAAATATGACTTTTTATTTTAAATTTGTAATTTTTGGTGAGTAGAAGTGATGAAAACATTATCTATGCCCTAAAGTCTTCAGATATTAATTTATTCTAGATTGCCCATGTGAATCACTGTAATAAATAGTAAATCTCATTTAACAAGTTTACTGTCACATGTTTAATGTGTGTTCCAGAATGGCAGCAAACTTCTTTAATATCATCAGATTGAAATTTAGTTGCCCCTATATTTTTCAGAAGAGAATCATCATCATTCTTTGGCTCTTCTTCCTCTGATGATTAGGAATTAATCTCTAACATGGATTACCAAATTGTTCTTTAGATGACAAACCAATGCTTTTTCCTCCAAGCTTTAAACTCCTATATTATCAAAAGGAAATATCTGCCCTTAAGAAAAGATCAATAACTGAGTTGCCTACTGAGAAGAAAGAAGAATCATGAAAAGAAACAGAAAAAGGTATGTAAAAGGATTTGGTTAAGGTTAGTTATTGTCCCATCACATTAAAGAATGACAAAACAGCAATGACAGAAAAATAAATAGGTATGAACCTGCCAAAAGGTAATTTTTTAGAGGAAAAAATAACTAAAAATAGCACTCCAGCCTTTCACTTTTGGTGCTCTGAAGATGCACTCCTATGTTATTACACATTTGTGTTAATTTTACCAAAAAAATTGACATGAATTATTTATATGTTGATATGCATATACACAACACTAAGAGCTTGTATAAACTGTGAATAAATGATACATATTTGCTCAGTTCAAATGGGATGAAATAAGAGTGATTTTTGACACAATTTTTTGATTTTTATTTGACACAGTTCTAGAAATGCTACCAATAGGGATAAGACAGGAGAATAAAATTAAATGTACAAACATTAGCATGGAATAGAAAGGAAATTATCCCTATTTGCATAAGAAATGATGGTGTACTTAGAAAACACCAGAGAATGTCCAAAGATACTATTTGAAACTATTCACTATAATTGTCAGTATTTCTATGCAATACTAACAAGATCCAAGTGGAAATTTTAAAAAGAAATTTCAGTTCAAATAATTAATAACTGCATAAAATATCTTGGAGTTAAGCAACAAAGTAAATATTTATAGAAATTCCATCACAAAACATTCTTTACAAAAATAATGGAAGACATTTTGTGCTATGGCAATATACAATATAATAAAATTGTATTGCCTATATTAACATAAAACTTTAGTGCTCTACCAATCAAATTGTTAAGGCGATATTTTATAGAAACAGAAAAATAATCAAAAAATTCATTTGGAAGAGCAAAAGGTCTGGAATTTCAAGGTATAGAAATGGGGGAAAGGACTAATGGAACAGGTAAGGTATTATCAGCTCAAACCATGTTACAAACAGTATCCATCAAAAAAAACTATTTGTATTGATTAAAATGCAGATCAGTGGATGCACCTAAGATAAGCAATAAACAGAAATTAAAAACAGCATCACAGTGCTTGATTATCCAAAGAACACAAATTAGTAGATTGATGATTCCCTATTTATCTTCAACTGCTGAGAAAACTGAAAAGCACTTTGAAAGAAATTAGATTAAGATCATAATCCTATAGCACATTTAAAGTTAAAATGGATGTAATCTAACTATAGAATAATGCCATTAAAAAAAAAACTTAGAAATGAATAAAATTAGCAACTTTCCTCTAGTACAGCAAAGGGGGCAATCCTTAACTAAACAAGAGATAAATTAGTTCAAAAAATAAAATAAAATAACCATTTTGACTATAAATAGGACAACAAATTATATGAACCATCTCCCAATTCAGAGTATGGGCAAAAATTTCAAAAGAGTTTAAAATTGTAAATGAACACACAATATATCATTAAATTTACATGAGATTCAAACTACAATAATGTTGAAAAATTTTATCACAGCTTAGAAGGAAACTTGACAAAATATGGAAATAGGCTAATGCATTGTTGGTAAAGATATGAAAGGATAAAACTCTTCAAAATATCATCTTGGAATTATATAAGAAACATCACTAAACAATCTATACTCTTTTTTATCTAGTAATAACAAAACTAATACTAATAAATAGAATATTAATAAATACATAGTATTTAATATTATATGTCATACAAGATATTAAGCATTTTACAAATATAATCTCATTTGATCTTCACAATAAGCCCAGGAGATAGGAGCTATCCTTATTTTACATTTGAGGAAACTGATGTAAACAGAGATTAAGAGACTTTAGTAAGGTCACATATCTAATAACTATCCAATGATAGAACAGAACTTATGTCTTCCTGACTTTAGGCTCAGAGCTCTATTCAATGTGCATAAGCAAATATTCCAAGGAAATCAAATTTGCTATCTTGGGGAAGAGGGAAGGAAAGAAGAAAAAGAAAAAAAAATGAAACTAAAAATCTTACAAAAATGAACTTTGAAAACTATCTTTACATATAATTGGAAAAATGAAATTTTATTAAGTGGAATAAATATTGATTGTGTTAATCTTTGTGGCAGGAAAAAAATCAAGAAACAAAGAAGGTGCACGTTGATTGGGAAAAGACTAAAAAAAAACTATGGTATTTGAAAATAGTCAAATATTACTATACAATAAGAAATATGTATGCACCAGAACAGATAGATGGAAGAACAAAAATATTTAATGCCATATCATTTTATCTAATACCTAATAGATTTTTATTGTATTAAACATATACTTTGATTACATTTTCAGAAAACATGCTAAAAAATACTGACAATTCCATGTATGAAAAAACAAATCCATTCACTTTAATTTCTTGAGCAATTGTCATTTCTATTTGATATAAGAACAGTTTTATTCTCCTTCATTCCATTAGAAGCAGTGGTCTTTCCAACAACAATAACAACAATATTATCTATGTATTTCTCCCATATGTCACAAAATTCATTGGTTTATAAGGGAAAAAGAACAAGCACTTGTTAATCATCTACTATGTGCCAGATACCATGCTAAGTACTATTAAACCCTGATCCAAATAAAATTCATTAGAAATAAACCTAAGTATGAAGATATTCATTTGGATTATCGCACATATCTCACAAGCCTCAATAAAGGTATGTGAAGCCAAAGAAATACATAGAAAATTATCTCCTACCCACTACATAAATATGTGTGCAAATGTATAAAAATTAGGCTATTTATTTATTTGTTTATTTATGCCATTAACATGAAAGTAAAAAAAAGTTCCATAATGAATCAGTGTAGGATAAAGAAAAGAACACTTGGCAATTGGGAGTAACCTGGTTTTGAAACCTGCTCTGATATTTAGAATTTGTCTGATCTTGAGAAAAGCATGTAACCTCTCTGAGTCTTGGTATTCTTATCCATTGAATGGGAATTATTATTGTCTGCCCTTCATTTCCAAAGAGAACCAATGATATCATAGGTGATATATTGATTTTCACATGAATTGGATTTAAGTGACACAGAGTTGCATAGTCATTGGTCTAACTCTCTCTTTCAAAAGCATCAAAAGTCTAATAGCAGGACAAAGGTCAAGATGACTTAAGATGGTCCAGGACACAGTATCTGACCTTGGCATTTTTCATGTCTGACTGCTACCTGCCACTCTGGGATATGAGAAAAGAGTTTTTGTAAACTTTAAAGTGTAACCTAAAAGTCAGCCATTATTGGTTGCATCATGCCATATTTGTGTTCTTATTAGTCAGGCAAAAGCAAATAAAACTGAAACAAATCAGTCAAATTATATTGGTTTAATCTTGGGTTTCTGAATTTCTATCAAGCCAAAATGATGTTTTCAACTTTAGAACACATTCCTATGGTTCTTAATTGTTTCAGCTTATGATGTTTTAAAATTTTCTATCACAAAAGACTTGCATCTTTCTATGACTGATAATGGTGGACCTACATGAGTTTTCCTTGTTTTTTGTCTTTTTATTGTAATAAGTTTATTTATTTTTAATATACATTTCTTTATGAATCATGTTGGGAGAGAAAAATAAGAGCAAAATAGAAAAACAATGGGAGAGATAAAAAAAACAGAAAAAAGAATTGAATATAGCATGTGTTGATTTAATTCAGTCTCCCTAGTTCTTTTTCTGGGTACAGAAGACATTTTCTATCCAAAGTCTATTGGGATTACTTTGTATCACTACTTTGGAACTACTGAAAAGATCCAAGCCTTTCATAGTTGATTCTCACAAATTCTTGCTATCATTGTATACAATGAATTCCTAGTTCTGCTTTTTCTCACTCAGCATTCATTCATATAAATCTTTTCAAGCCTTTCTATCATCAGTTTGCTCACCATTTTTTATAGAACAATAATATTGCATTTCCTTCATGTACCACAACATGTTAAACCATTCACCAATTGATAGGCATGCACAACTTTTCCAATTGGAAAATTTTGCTACCATAATATTTCTTAACAATATTTTCAGTGAATCACACAGATTTCTCAAAAGTCAATGTTTGTTCTTAGATGCCCACCCCATCTTTTTAAATGTATTTTTAAAAAATCCTTTGATCTGATTTTGCTTTGTAATTCCTTTCTGCCATTAGTTCACACTCATTATATTCCTCTCCCCTGTGTTATATGACTTGCAGCAAGTAAGATATTAGTATTAAAAGGCAAATCTTTCTTTCTTTCTTGGAGAACAAAGTTCTGCAATTTCCCCAAATAATTTTGGGCTCAAAATATTGTCCCTTTGCTTTGAATATTTTGATGATGGATAAGCACTGCAGGCCATCTATATAACTGCATATCTTCTTAAAGACAAACATTCTTTATCTACTTGATTTTTCTTGTGTATATAGTGAGACCATATTTTTAGTGTTTGCAGATCTTTAGCAGGATATTCTGCTGGGTTCTGAGATTTGACACAAGTAACACAAAACCTATCTGAAGGACCTCATCCTTCATAGGCAAAACCTTTTGGATTTGAGTTCTACTGTATCTCTTCCTTGGCATTGGCAAATAATTTTGTTAATTATATATCTCCCTATGTTATGTCTTGCCTGATATTATTGATCAGAGAGTTGCTGAAAAAGGTTAACTCTATCATATCTATAAAGCAAAGATATTTTAGTGTATGGACTAAAAAAGTATATAGATATACACAGATATAGACATAAATATAGACATATACTATACACACATACACACACACATTTAGAGAAATTATTTCACCATTGTTGTTATCCCTGCTTAACATGGATTTCTAGCAGTTCATTTCTTTTTAGTAGTTCAATTTCAACAAATACTTGTTGAGACTATTATATTGGTTACTGGAAGGAAAATAAAGACTAAGGAATCAGATAAGACAAAATCCAATAATCAAGGAAAGATCATTTTGGATATATTGGATAGATATTGAATATATTGGAATACAATATCTTTGCAAGATTTTACATTCTACCAATGGTACTAATAAGTAGCAATATATTTTTTCTTCATTTGTTTAGCATAATCCCAAGAATCAAAGGCTCTTTCAAAATTCAGTAGTCTACTCTTTCCTTTAGGAGAACTATCAGATTGCCCCTCTGTCAAGAAAAAAAAAAATTATTTTCCTTCTTTAGAAAGATGAACCTCTCTTTATAATTCAACCCTATTGTTGCAATTTTTAGCATCCAATTTTATGCCAATGCTAAATCCCTTAAACTGTAGATTAAGCCCATTCTGCCTTGTTCAGGCTTTGCTCTGAAAGGACAACATCTGGTGCTCTTTTGCATAATGATCCTTAATCTAAGGGTACTGTTTCTATTGTACAGATGAAACATGATAAATGTAACACACAGTGAAGAGTTTTAGAAAGGAAAGAGCCCATAGGTACATTTATTCTCAGAAATATGTAAACTCACATGCACTTGGATCTGCTGTGGCCTCAGTTCCAAGAGTATTAAATTAAAGGTATAGGTTCTCTTCATATAATCATTTCTTCATTGCAAAAAGCATCCATTCTTCACAAAAAGAAGATATCTAAGTTAGGAGTGCAAAGCTATTAAGTGGTATATGAGGTATAGCATTGAACTTGAAATCAGAAAGATATGAGTTTGAATTCTGCCTCAGGTATTTACTATTGACTGGTTTACTAGACTAGGCAAGTCATTTAACATATTTTACTATTTCCTCCACTATAAAATGGGGGTGTTGATAATAGCACTTACATCATAAGACTGTTGAGAAGATCAAATGAAATAATTTACGTAAAATACTTTGAAAAGCTCAAAGGCTATATTATTATGAGGATAAGATTTTAAATGAAAACAAAACAAAAAGCAAAAAATCCATTGGGAAAAAATAATTACTCTTCTACATGCACTCAGTTTGCGTGGAAAATTTTCATCTCTATTTTCTGGTAAATGAATCCAGATTACAAGAGAACTACTAGACAACACAAGAAAGTAAAGATGCGTAACTAAAGTTACCAACATATTATGAACAAAAGATTTCTAGAGTGCTCCCAGATCTTTGATCACCTACTTTGCATCCTAGTTGAGTAATCTCCCTCTATTTAGATGACCAGTCAGCCCAATTACATATTATAAAATGTTTAACCTTCTACAAGGAAAACACTCTTGCTTTTTTATAAAATGCTTCATTTGACTCAATGATTCAATGATATAAACAGAATCTAAAATTTCATGTCTATATATTTTCCTTCTTTCCTCCTTTTTTCCTTTCGTTCTTCATTTTTCCTCTCCTGATAATACCAGTGCTCATTTTCAAAAAGCTGTAACTTTATTATTATAAAAGTCTTAAAGATTACCTACTTTAACCAATTTATGTTACTGCTGAGGTAACTGAGGGCAGTTGATAGTACAGTTGTAAGATTTCCAGGTCTCTAGTCTTTAACACTCATCTCTTGAGTTCAAATCTGGTCACTAAATAGTCACTAACCTAATTTGTCTCAATTTCCTCAAATTTAAAATGATCTGGAAAAGAAAATGACAAACTACTTCAATATCTCTTCCAAGAAAACCCCAAATGAGGTCACAAAGAGTCAGATGTAACCAAAAACAATTTAATTGAAATTAAAATCAGACTTCCCCAAATCACAAAAATAGTAAGTGGCATTATAGTTCAGATTCAAATGTGTTCTGATTAAATTCAACAAGTAGTCATTAAATGATAACTTCAATTTCCCTTGGGCATTTTTGTGATCTTAAATTTGTTTAAAAAATTAATCTAGCTCAGATTTAACTTTAGAGAGAAATGGACCAACATCATTATACCCAGTGAAAAAATTCCTCAATTTCTCAACTAAAATACTGTATAATTAAAATACTGTAATACTTGGAGTATTTCAAGAATGATTTTAGGGATTTGGAAGTAGATTTTTTTGTTCCCTCTTTTTTTTATTACTCTTCAAGAGAAAAAAATTAAACAAATTTGGCATGCATGAGCACCAGGTTCACTGTTCTTCAGGATTCCATTTTATTTTTTAATATATATTGTCTTATTCATGATTTTACTGACTACCTATAAAAACACAGCTACAATGTATAGATAATGTTTTTATTTTAAAGAAGAAAATAATTTGGCAACTATTTTCAGTTGGAATTTTATTATAAAAATGTTGATTTTTCCACTTTGTTCCTATGCACATACATAAACTGGAATACTAAGAGCCTTCAATAAGAAAAAAAAAAGTGAGCATAAAAAAAAAAGCTGGAGAGATGGAAAGTAGAAACTTTAGCATGAAGTTCTAGGATTATCTATATATGAAGAAGTTCTTTGGCATTGAAATTATTTTAGAAGCAAACTTTACTTAAAAGGGTTTAGAGAAAAATGTCTTAGAGAAAACTACTATAATATATGATGCTAAATGAAAGCTGCTAATGCAAAATAAGTGAACCTGTACTTTTCTATTCTTTTAGTGTAATTGGGAGTTAAATAGGATGTACAGAGAACTATCTTTGCTGATCCTAGCTATTCACATGGGATAATCCGGTGCTTTGGAGATGATACAGTTTCTGAATACTTCTGCATTGAATGTCTCAATACTAGGGTACACTGGGGATTGCAAGCTGAATGCTTCTGACAAATCATATGAGAGATTCAATAGAGAAGTGATGAAGTTATTTCCTATTTGACCACTGAATAAGAAAAGCCAATAATCCAATGGGTGTTAAAGGGAATGACCTCTCTCAATCACTCTTCTTTCTTCATGATGCATGAGTACCCTTTGAACCTCTTTTCCTGAAGTAGAGTCAGAACTAGCATTCTCCATGACCATAGCATCAAGTTGACAATTTGCACAATTTAAGTTAAAGTGGGTGGACTTAATTGCACAAGTTTGATCCTGGGCTTCTCATTGACTTTGGATTTCTTTTGTTGCATAAGTGACCATGCATCAATCTTGAGATGGTCATATCTTTGGATGTGACTTTGTATGTATGAGAGGTTCACAAATAACAAAATATTGGTCTCCTGACCAATAGACATGCAGTTTGAGGACAGTGCAGAACCAAGGTGAAATATAACAGTGCTTATTTAGCAACTGTCATGTTCTAATTGTATTTAAATATTAACTTCTCAGGAAAGCACAATATTAGTTATAAGTTAAATTATGGAATCCTTGTTTAAGTTTTTCTGTCAATGCAATCTTTTGTATTTTGTGTTTAGCTTTTCTTTTGTGTATACTAATAAATATACAAAAGGTTGTTATATTTCAGTGGTTTTCACTCATATCTAACTCTTTGTGATGCATTTGTGGTTTTTTTGGCAAAGATACTTAATGGTTTTCCCTTTGCTCCTGCAGCTCATTTTCCAAATGAGAAACTGAGTAAACACAATTAAGTAACTTGCCCAGAGTTATACAATTAGTAAGATCTAAGGACAGTTTGAATTCAGAAAATATGATTCTTCTTGACTTGAAGCCCAAAACTCTATTCACTGTGCCATCTAGCAGTCCTCAACTAGAAGAGATGAATTTAAATAAAAGCAGAACAAATTTATACTAGAAATTATTACTAATAAAATATGTTTATGTCTATTTAAGTAGAAAAAAATGAAAACTAATCAATTGCAAAATGGCTAAACAATTATATTATATGGATATAATTGAATATTATCATACATAAGAATTAGCCAGTAAAAAAAAAAAAAAATTATGAAAGGCCTGTTATGAGCTAGGCACAGTGCTAAATGTTGGATTTACAAAGAAAAAGAAAAGACAGTCTGTTCTCAAGATGTTCATTAAATAGATGGTTTCAGAGAACCCTATAAAGAATAGAATGAACCAATTCAGAATGAAGTAAGCAGAAACCAGAAAAACAATTTATACATACAAAACCTTTGAAAGATTTGAGAACTTTGATGTAATGATTAACTTCAGTTCTAGATTACTCATGATGAGCACGAGAGACATTTTTAGACCCAGAAATGAGAGGATTTCTTTTGCTTAACTATGGGTATTTGCTAAAATACTTTATTTTTCTTTTTGTTGTACAAATAGACATTGTTGGAATGTAAGGGGGAGGAAGGAAGGAAGGGAGGGAGGGAGGCAGGCAGGAAAAGAAGGAGAAAGAGAAAGAAAAAGAAGAAAAGAGGAAGGAAGAAAAGCAAATCACTGAGCCATAGTGTTTAAAATGCAGAGAAAAAAAAATCAGAAACAGGCAGAAGCAAACAATAAATCTGAAAGCTCCAGGTTAAATATATACGCTTAAAAAGAAAACAACTTCGATATAACAGGGACCTGCAATTTTATAGACAATATTCTTTTTTTTTTTCTTACTACATACATGGTACATGCTAGGTAGGTACTGAAGTGGCTTCAGGGGCTCTCAAACTACGGCCTGTGAGCCACATGTGGCTTGCTGAGGACATTTATGTGGCCCGCTGGGTTATGGTAAATGGGCTGAGAGGCTGACACAGAGTGTGAGTTTTTGTTTTTACTATATCCGGCCCTCCAACAGTCTGAGGGACGGTGAACTGGCCCCCTATTTAAAAAGTTTGAGGACCACTGGTAGATCATGTGACTTGAAAACAAGAAGACCTGAGTTTAAATCCTGTCCAACAGTCAGTAGTTGTTAAGTCCTCTGCAAGATACATAACTTCTTTCAGCCTCAGTTTTATTCTCTGTAAAATAGACATAATAGCACCTACTTCACAGAATATTAAGAAGATCAAATGAGATTTTATATGTATGCATATGCATACATGTAAACACAGATACACAAAGAAATATATATATATATTATACATATAAAACTTTAATACTACATAAAAGGAACTTATCATCATCATTATATTATATGGAAAACATATTTTGTTTGGTTCTTTGCTAAGTTTTAAGAAATAAAAGGAGATATAACCCCTTTCATTATAATTCCTATAACACTAAATCTAATTCAGAACAGTCCTAGCCCCTTTGTTCAGTCAGAATTTTTATTCTTAGACTTATTTATACCTTACGTCCTAAGGATCTATTCATTCTATCTGTACACATGTGCCTACAGTCACTCTGAAATTTAAACTTCTATTGATTTTACTTATATTTACAACCTGTACAATGTTTTGGTGCAAATGCCATATATTTATTACCTGGTATATTTTCCTTAATTTTATCCTTAAGGACTCTCATTTTACCTTCAAGGGTATCTTTGCACTTTTTTTATTTTTTATTTAATTGCATCTTTTATTTCATTGGCATAGGGAATCAATCTGGTGAGAAAATCATCCTTTATTAATATCAAGCAGGTACCGCTCTACAACTTCAACAGCTACAGATTACAGACTTTGGGAAATTTCCATGGCATCAAGAAGTTAAATCAGTTGCCTACTGTCAAACTGGGCCAGCTAAATGATGAAGCCAATAGAGTGCTGGTCTGCATTCAGGAAAACTCATTTTCCTAATTTGAAATCTGGCTTAGACATTTACTAGCTGTGTGACTCTAGGCAAGTCACTCAAACCTGTTTGCCTCAGTTTCTTCATCTGTAAAATGAGTTGGAGAATGTAAATCATTACAGTATCTTTGCCAAGAAAAAGCTAAATGGGTTCATGAAGAGACAAACATGACTGAAAAATAGCTAATAATGACAAATATGTATAAAAATTGGAACTTTAACCAGGTTTTTTTTTCTAATATGTCACACAAAGATCTAGAGCTAGAATGGTCCTCAAAGACTTTTCATTTTCTAT
Source organism: Sminthopsis crassicaudata (assembly GCF_048593235.1). Taxonomy (NCBI): domain Eukaryota; kingdom Metazoa; phylum Chordata; class Mammalia; order Dasyuromorphia; family Dasyuridae; genus Sminthopsis; species Sminthopsis crassicaudata. The sequence continues at coordinate 328,954,841 of NC_133618.1, forward strand.
CATATAAATGAGACCCAAATATATACAAAGATAGTTTTCAACATTCACTTTGGCAAACTTTTGTGTTCCAAATTTTTCTCCCTTTCTCCCTTCCTCCCTCCCCAAGACAGCAAGCAAGCAAGCAATCCAATATAGGCTAAATATGTGCAATTCTTTTATACACACACACACACACACACCCACACACACACACACACACACAAATACACATATATTTCCACATTCATCATATTACACCAAAAAGAAATCAGATCAAACAGAAAAACCACAAAAAAGAAAAAATAAGCAAACAACAAAAAAGGATGAAAATACTAGCTATTGACTAACAGAAGAAAAATGCTTTGAATATTTCCAGAACACTGAACAGCTAGTTTTCTATCTATCCATGGCTAACTAGCAAATGAGTACCAACAGGGACTGATAGGATCTTTCTTGATTCAATACTGCATCTCTCATCTCTTTAGCTTTATAGACTGAAAGGTCGATTCATTAACCTGTCCTCCTGTGGAAGCTACTCTACCTTTTTGTGCATTTCAAGTATCTTTCTCTGTGATTTTTATTCTTCCATTATTTGTAAATCATATTAATTATCTATATCCAACATTCAAAACCCCATGGTGTTTAATAAGGCTAATATAATGGCTTCTCTATAGCTTAAATTACACAAATTAGAAGGTGACAGTACAGAAAGTGAAGTCAAAAGTAAAATGATCTTTAAGATGAAGGCAATTTTCACATGACAAGGTGTGTTTCCTTAGAACTCTCACAGGGCACATTAAAACTATGCAATTTCATGAGTCTATTTAAAATGAAACTCCATTTGGGAATATAAATGATGATAGAAAACACACTAGTAAACTAGGCCTTTTTTCTTAAATCGTATGCAATACCTACCAAGGTTACTGGTATTCTTAACTAACAATATCTATCAGGAGTAAACCTAGAAAAATGTTTAGTGTTCTTTGACTAATAAAAGAGACTGGAGACTAATAATAAAGATATGCATACATACATATATATATATATATGTATACATATATATATATATGGAACTAAAATCAACTTTTATCTATACTAATGGAGAGAAATAGTGATGTGGCTAATCCTTAAATGGCACATAAACCCAAAATTATATATATATATATATATATATATATATATATATATACATATATATATGTACACATATATATATGTATATATGTGTATATATATACACACATATATATGTGTATATGTCTGTATATGTGTGTGTATATATATGTGTGTTTATGTATATATATGTATATATATATATATGTAAAATACTGAAATGTCATCTTTCATTTCACTTTCTTAAATGAGTTAAAATAAAGTTGAAAACATATCATGAGGCAAAATTGGAGTGGCAGACTAAGAGAATAGAGGGAAGAATAAACAGTGGGTAGTCCCAATTTTTCAGTGTAACATAAACAAACAACTGTACCATAATCAATGAAACAATTTAGGTGGCTCAGTGGAAAGAGTCTGGGTCTGGAGATCTAAGTTTAAAGATCTAAATTCAAATTTGGCCTCAGATAACTATTTGACACTGGGCAAATTATTTCAGTCTCTGTTTGTGTCAATCCACTGTGGAAGAAAATGGCAAATAATGACAACATCTTTGCCAAGAAAACCACACATGGAGTCATAAAGAGTCAGACACAATTGAAAAACAAAAACAGTAAGCCATCATCATAAAATTATCACATCATTGAGGATCTAATTTGGAAGGAAAGCACCCCTATTTTAATTGGAGAAACTGATTCAGATTTTTAGGTAATTTACCAATAGAATATCTTAGAAAAGAAGCATATATAAAATGGAAAATAAGGGAATCTAGGTTCAAATTCCACTTGTGAGGTATACTACTTAGAGAACCTCATGAAGTCAATCCATTTCTGTATCTAAGGCAATTATAAAGGACTTATCAACTGCATCTTAGGGAATTGTTAAAATAGAAGCAGTGCCCACACTATATGAGTTTCCAATTCTGAGGAAAATCATAAATTCTTTTTGTATTTGCCCATACAGAATTGATAGGGGTGTGTCTAATCACTTACCATATTATAACGATATGTTATTTACATAAATTTAAAATAAACATCAATAATAAATTTAAAATTTAAATTTAAATTGAGTCACTTTCTTATGTATTAAAAGAGCTTTTGGTTTATTTTATTTTCAATAAGTAGGACAACATGATTCTTCAAAGAAAACTTTATTAATCATTCATGTAGATAAATATAGACCCTAGAATGAAAGAAATTAGTTTTGTTCTTCTGTCATAATGTGGTTTTGGAGAAAGCAACAATTATTTTATACACACACACACCACAACAACCACAATAACAAACTATGGTTTGAAAATAAATATTCTAATAAACATAAGGATGAATGAAAACAATGTGAACAATGAAAAGGGGATGGGTATATATCCATCCCTTTTTCATTGTTTTCATTGTTCTTTGTTATGTGTGTGTGTGTATGTGTGTGTGTGTGTGTATGTATGTATATATATATATAATATTATAATAATATTTAATAATATTTTAATAATAATAATGAGTAATATTTATATAATGTTTTAGCTTATAAAATCTTTTATGAATGTTGTATCCTTTTATCTTCACAACTCCAAAAGCTAAATGGTTTTGGATATGTTGTTAGTTTGAGTGGGACATTTATTTGAATGATAAATGTGTCCCATAGATAATTGGAGCTATGAGACTAAAGTTCAGGATAGGAATTGGAGCTTGAGATAGGTATATGGGAATAACATGACTAGATATTTCAAGTTGAGAATCTTCCAGAGATGGGCAAATGTAGGGTCAGGAGGTATTCAGATGCTGCGAGAAGCTTTAATGAGCTATTGAAGTAAAGGAGCCAGTAAGAGAACAAAAGGGGGGAATAGAGTATCATTGGGCAGAGAGGTGAAAAGAAAAAGATTGTGCCTATGACTATGAAGAGTACAAAAGAATAAAATAAAAGGATGTGACTAAGTTTATTTGGCCTTAAGGCTACATAGGTAAAGTCACTTATCTTTTCAGTGTCCCAGGGAATGTTCATTGGGATTTCCCTATGCCAATAAAAATCCAGGTCCTTTCCCCTACCAAATACATATCCTGGACAGAGACAGATAGAAGATATTCACCATCAAATGTCTAAATCCCTAAATTAGAAAAAAATAATAATAAATTGGATACTAGAGGGTACAAGTAATCAAAGATACATATGTTAGACAATAGAAGCTCTGGGAGAAAGTAATAAAGGATTGCAAATTAAGACAATCTGAATCACCATTTTATACCTCACAGATTGGCTAAGACAATAGGAAAAGTTTATTACTAATGTATTGTTAATGGAGTTGTGAATTGATCCAACAATTCTGGAGAGAAGTTTGGAACTATTCCCAAAGAACCATAAAATGGTGCATACCCTTTGATGCAGCAGTGTCATTACAGGGTCTGTTTCCCAAAGAGATCATAAAAAGGGAAAAGGATCCACATATGCAAAAAAATGTTGTAAAAGATCAATTTGGAAATGGATGAATAAGCTGAATGTAATGGAATATTAATTTTCTAGAAGAAAAGATGAACAGGATGGTTTCAGAAAAGCCTAGAAAAATTTACATAAACTGGTGCTAAGTGAAGTGAGCAGAACCAGAAGAACATTGTACACAGTAACAGCAAAATTATATGATGATCAACTATAATAGATTTGGTTCTTCTCAGGAATGTGGTGATCCAAAATAATTCTAATCGACTTGTTCATCTGCATCCAGAGAGAACTATGGAGACTGAAAGTGGATCAAAGCATAGTATTTTCACCTTTTTTGTTTGTTTGCTTGCTTTTTTTCTTTTTCAGGTTTTTTTCTCCTTTTGCTCTCGTTTTTTTGTATAGCCTATATCAGATTGCTTGCTGTCTTGGGGAGAAGGGAAGTAAAGGAGGAAAGGAGAAAAAAATGGAATGCAGACTTTTACAGAGATAAATGTTGAAAATTATCTTTACATATATTTGGAAAAATAAAATGTTATAGAAGAAAAAATAAATTAAATAAAATGAAAAATTCTCAGGGCCAAGACTGGAAATAAAAACAAATGAATCTAAAATAGTAGAAAATAGATTAGAAGCTTATAGAATGGGTCAAGGAATACTATGGAGCTTTGTATTTAAAAAATGTAAAAAAATAAAAAAGATTAAAAAAAAAAAAGATAGTCCCTGCCCTCAAGGAACTTACAATCTAATGGAGGAGACAACATAGAAACAAATGTATATAAAGGAAGCTATGTGCAGGATAAACAGGAAATAAGAGAGAAAACACTGGAATCAAGAGGCATGAGAGAAAATTTCCTGTAGGAGGTAGAATTTTAGTCAGGACTTAAATGCTGTCATGAATTTAAAGGATCTGTCCATCTGTCTTTTTCTTTCTGGCTCTCTATTTCTGTCTCTGTGTATGTCACTGTGTCTCTGTAATTCTCTCTGTTTCTCTCAATCTCTGTCTCTCACTGTATCTTTCTCTGTCACTGTGTACCTCTGTGTGTATCCCTGTCTATCTCTGTGTGTCCCTGTGTATGTTCTGTGATTCTGTCTCTGTCACTCTCTCTCTCTGTCTCTCTGTCTCTGTCTCTGTCTCTCTCTCTCTCTCTCTGTCTCTCTCTCTCTCTCTCTCTCTCTCTCTCTCTCTCTCTCTCTCTCTCTCTGTCTCTGTCTCTCTCTCTGTCTCTCTCTCTCTCTCTCTCTCTCTCTCTCTCTCTCTCTCTCTCTCTCTCTCTCTCTCTCTCTCTCTCTCTCTCTCTCCTCCCTACTCTCATCCCTAGATACCAATTTTCTCTCTTCTCAAAGAATCTTTGAAAGGGAATAAAAAGGAGGGCAAGCAGATGGAAAGTAGAGAAGGAAGAGAGGAACAGTGAACAATCTTTCCAAGAGCAGAGTTGATGGTAGCAGAATGATTTGAAAGTGGTAATGGGGAGTTAAGGACATGCCCTAACCTTCTTATATATTTTAATGTCAGAGAGTAGAGTGGAATGATCTCTTGAAAAATTGGAAGAGATAGGATATTCTCTCTCAGTGAATTGGGGTAATCATTTCTCAGTGAAAGTGAGGAGGCTAAAAGAGAGAATCTTATAATTTAAAATATATAGAGGCATTTTTTGAGAACAGAATAGATATAGTAAAATTCAGAATGGGATGGTGAAGGACAAATTGATTAACAGTAGGCTTAGGAAGGAATGACATTAATTAAAACAAAGACAGATGCTCAAGAGGTGCTAATACAGGCAAATCAGTAGTGAAACTAGAAAATAGAAGTGAGGGTGAGAAATCATCGCATAATATATGTTGACCAATAAATTCATATGGTGTGCTGCATCTACAGAATTTAAATAAAGAACTTACAGAATTAATTTCCCACAGAGTTTGAAATAATAATGTACCTTAATAGTAGTTTAAGGAAATCATACTCCAATTTAATTTCTTCTTCATAATGGCAGAACTATAATGCCTGGACTCTGAGTAAGGATAGCAGCACCAATCAGAGATGCAAAACATGAAACATATTCATGAAGCTTTGAACAAAGAATATTATTCTTTGCAATTAATAAAGTAACATGGAAAACAAATACTGATTTTTCCAAGCACAAATGAATACCTTTCCATTTTTCCCTTAAGACTGAGAAGTACATAAAAGATTGTGAAAATAATATTTGCTATTGAAATATGCCTCAAGTCTTAACTGTATCCTATTTCCCAAAATAGAAATTGTTAATAACACTCTAAATTAAGTTAATCATAGTGAATCATCATTTATGTTATTGTAGCATTACAGAATGATAGTGTGCCCTCAGAGTTTCACTTACACTTGTTTTCTGTATATGCTGAAAACACATATTTTAAAATGCAAATTGTTTCTTTAAGGATTAACAAGTAGTGAAAGTCTTAGGCATCTTCTAGAACCACACAAATCAGCTTATGCAAAAACTAAGTGAATCACTATTAATATCAAAAAGTGATACAAAATAATTTATCAAGTAACTGATAGCCAAGGTCATAAAAAAAAACATTCAATCACACAGATAAATAAAACAGAGCCAAATAGTCTTTATAATTCATGTTGATTAGATGATGTGAATTCATTGTAAATAGGCCATTGGAGAAAACATTTTCTCCTATTTACACACAAAACAAATACAAATGGGAAGGTATGCTTCAAGTGATAATAATGATTATTAATAACAATAATAGTATTTTGTAAGACTCTAAGATTAGCAAAAGATTTACATATGTTAACTTATTTGATTTTAACAAAATGTTAAATGTAGAATGTAGGAGGCATTCCATAAATAGTTAATTGAAATTTTTAAATAGAGAAAAAAATATCAGGGATTTTAAAAATATTCTCACAACAAAAACAAAGGGATCACCTGCAGCAGACATCTGGGTATGTCAGAAAACACTAAAAGAGGATGTTTCTTTTGCATTTTTTATGTCACGTGTAAGTTAAGATTAAGAAACCACAAATTAGGCAAGGACTTTTGAAGTCTCCTGATTGGACATGCAAGAAAGAACCTGTTCAAGTAGGCAGATGCTCTTTAATAAGCTGCTTCTGTCTTTCAGGAGGCAGCTAGATGGCTCAGTGAATAGAACACTGGGCCTGGAATCAGGAAGACCTGAATTCAAATCCAACCTCAGATACTTCCTAATTGTGTGGCAAGTCAAACCTCTCGAGTATTTTTGCCAAGAAAACCTCATGGACAGTACTGGTATGCTGTGGTTCACAAGGTTTTGAAGAATCAAACATGACTGCACAATTGAACAACAACAACAAAAACCTATGTTTCAAGACACACACAAAAAACAAAATGCATAGATCTATGATCTCTAGTAATTCAGTCACTCAAAAAATTTATCAAAAATCTACAGTGTGACTTGTGTTTAGGATACATGTATGAGTTAATTAGGCTGAAAAGATAGGGTAGCCCCTGATTGTAGAAAACCTTGAATGACCAAAAACAAGATTTCAAATCTTTTTGGTAGGTAATAGAAAACCATTGAGATTATTTTGGTAGCAACATAAAGAAAATATTGGAAGAAGAACAGACTGGAGTTAGGAAGACTTTTAATGAGATGATTGCTGTAGTCTAAGAAGGTTTTTATAAGAGTCTATACTAAGATAATAAATATGGGGATAGATAAAAGGGAGAAACTTTTACAGGTCTTAAATAGAAATAATTTATGTGACCTAATAATGTATTACATGCAATAATTAAGGGAGAAGGAAGCATCATAACTACATTGTTGTTGCTGAGTCATTTCAGTCATGTCCCATTCTTCATGAACCAATTTGAGGGGTTTTTTTAGCAAATATATTGGAGTGGTTTGCCATTTGTTCTCCAACTCATTTTATAGATGAGAAAACTAAGGCAAATAGTGTTAAGTGACTTGCCCAGTGCCACAAAGTTAGTATATGTTGGAGGCTGGATTTGAACTAAGAAAGATGAGTCTTTCTGATTCCTTCTACATGAGAGATAATGAAACCCCAGTTTAAAATCAAAAGGAAGAATAGGAAGAGATAATAAATTTTATCAGCATTGCCCCAATTTATAGGTATTAAAGATTTCCATTTCCATTTATATATTTGAATTTAAATCCAATCATTTTTTTCACTAACCTAGGGAATTTCAGCTCACTTCCAACAATCAGAAAGAAAATCAGATATTAAGTGTATACTATGTACCATTCAATGTACTAGTTCCAAGAAGAGATAAGCTTGATTAAGTTATGGCCTTTGTCCTCATGGCCTAGAAAAAATGATAAGAAACCTATACAGATAACGATTCTACAAAATGTGTGCATCCATAATGGATATGTTTGATACTGGAGCTAATCACTTGCTCAAACTCTTATCCAAAGAACATTTTACCAAAAGCCCCAGCAGAAACCATAAATGAAAAAGCAATAACATTTAAATAGCACAGAAAAGCAAAGTAGATAGAATGATAGAATCATTCATAATTCCCCCATAAGTGACTGCAAACAGTCTTCCATAGACACTGATGCTATTAGGGAAAAGAACATCTTGAAAAACTCATATTCTGAAAGAAGGAAGAATTGTTCTGTGTACGATACACTTCTCTAGCCTGAGTTCCCATGCCTCCATCTCCCATATGGAGGTAGTGTCTCACTCTTTCTTGGCTCTTCCTCTCATACCTATCTTGCCCAGCATTTTCTTGGCACTGACAAGCACACCTGCTCCCCTCTATTGATGCTTCCATCATCCCAAGTTACTATTCTCTATTGCTTCTCAACTAAGATACTGCTATTATTCACTGAAATTGTCATCTGCTGCTTTAGCTGAGACCACCCAGGGCCAAAAGGACTTAAAGCTATTTAGCATGATTATCAGTACTTTTGTTAGCTAGATCAAGATCATATTTTGCTAGAACACAAAATGGTTACTCTGGCAGCTGCTCAAATTTTGCTTATTTACCACCCATGAAGAAATCTTCCCAACTTTCATTCATAAGTAGGTTAGGGAAAATGAATTCCCTTCACCTCTTCTTCACACCAAGGTAGAGACTGTGTGTCCCAATATAATCTACACTTCCTAAGGAATCTTTCAGAGATTGAGAAAAAACTTATTGAGGCACAGCACCCTATACATACATATGTGCATATGTGATATGTGTATGTGTGTGTGTTGTGGGGAGAGAGAGAGAGAGAGAGAGAGAGAGAGAGAGAGAGAGAGAGAGAGAGAGAGATACAAATTACCTTGAAACTCTGTTAAGTCTCAAAAGGACACAGCAATTTACAAAAGAGGGAATGAAGGGTGATAGGCATCAGTCTGATCATTTTTGGTCTGTGTTCTTGCCACTGAGTAAAGCACCCTGTTACCCTAATACCTAAAATGGGTTATAAATAGGGATATTCAAAATTCAGGCTGAGGGAAATTTTAATAAAATTTTATTTGGATATTAAAGGATGAAGCTATTATAAGAATAGAGAAAGGTAAGAAAGTATAAGAGATATATAATAACTAATACAAAATCCATTTAAAAACTTACAATAAGGTTAGGATTTTAAACAATGTATGAAAATTGGTCTCTGACCAAGCCTTCTTCTCTTAGGCTGAGGAATCCAAGATCTAAATGCAGAAAATGAGGAGATGAACAAAAACTGTTAAACTATAAAGCTATAGCCCTGCTCATTAATCCAAGTATGGAGTGCAAAGCAGTTCGTTAGTGAAATTTAGAGATCTTAGCCATGATCTGAATAAAATATTGGCCACGTTCCTAAGTGGCCTTTAAATATAGTTGAACAGTTTACAAGTGAGTCAATTTGTGTCAATTCAAGCCAAGGCAGTTTTGTGAAGAGTGACACATGAACCTAAACCAGAGAAGGAAGAGGTAAGGAACTTTATTTAAGAATAGAGAAATTTCCTCTCATTCCCATTAGCACTGGTATCTAATACCAGAGAAACTTGTCTAGTCGAACAATTAATGAGTTCAGGACACAGTTGAGATAGGAGAGACACACAATCTTTTTAAAGACATAAATACAATGGAATAGTTACTCAAGGCTGGAAGTACCCTCAAGGAAAAAGATATTTGGCAATAAAGAAAGGAGCTAACCATCCCTTCAAGCCAAATTAATAGTTGAAATAGATGAGGACACTATAAGGAAGAGAAGAATTTTTATGAGTTACCTTGGACAAATGTGTTTCCTATTACCACCTTACTACCATTAAACTTAAGTGTTTTTTCGAAACTGTATAATTGTGAAAGAATCTGATCCAATCTATTGTTTTTACTGAGTACCTTCAGTTTAAGATGGTTTTGTCTCCTAGGTAACTGGTTTAGGGACACACAGCAATTTTTGCTTGTAAACTATAGCTTAGGCTTCAGTGGGTACTCTTGGAGTTTCAAAGTCTTAACCACTATCTAAGAAAATAGCCCACTCTATGTGGAAGTTTGGGAGTGCCACACAAGTACGTAATCTGAGGATTCATTCTATAGAAGTTGATCAAGACCAAAATGGAATTAAAGGAGATAAATTTCCAAAGTTTTCTCTCAGAAAAATTCATATCAATTTAATTTTTCTAGAAATATGTGTGGATTTAATTCTCTTGGGGTTTTTTGTCAATAGAGACAACTTAGAATTTCCTGTAAATGTTTATGATTTTAAAAAATACCGTAGAACTTTTAGGACAACCCAGTGAATAGAGCTCCAGGTCTGAGTCAGAAAGAAGAGTTCAAATACAGCATTAGACACTTACTAGCTGTGATTCTGGGGAAGTCATTTAATTCTGTTTGTTTCAGTTCTCTCATCTGTAATATGAGCCAGAGGAGGAAATGTCAAACCGTTTAAGTACTTTTGCCAAATGGGGTCACAAAGATATATATAGATATATATATATAGATATATATATATAGATAGATAGATAGATAGATAGATATATATATATATATATATATATATATATATATATCTGAACAACAATAATATGAAGGTATTGAATATAAGGTCCTTATCACTTGATTAGGAAAAAGAGTAATTCTAGCCAAGACAAAGCAACCCCACATCTCCTTTAGGGAACAATGATTAAAAAGTAAGTATCTTCATCTAGGATCTACTTTTTTTTACTGGTTTGATTTTTCTTGTGCAGCATAATAATTGTATAAATATGCATGTATATATTGGATTTAACATGTTTAATATATATTAGACTACTTGCCATCTAGGGGAGGGCATGGGGGAAGGGAGGGAAAATTGGAACACAAGGTTTTGCAAGGGCTGATGTTAAAGAATTGCCTACGCATATGTTTTTAAAAATAAAAAGCTTTAATTAATTAAACAAGTGAAAGCCCTTGGCAGTGAACCATCATAATTTTTTTTGCATTTATTACTTTGAAAGATTGTACTACTGTAGTGCCCTTTTTAAGCTTTACTGACAAATGAAATGCATTTCCCCAATTCTGTATTAGCACAAATATAGTACTAAATATCTCCAAGCCAGAAAATGTTACAGATGGAGATTTGGAAAACAAGAAGGATTATGAATTGAAATGGTTTGATTTAACAGAAAACCTAGAAAGGAGTGGATTTTGATTAGGCAAAGATGAAACATGGGAATGGAATGTTCTTTTAACATGTAATCACCAAATGATAGAGTTGAAAAGGACCATGAAGTTCATCTAGTAAAACCTTATTTCATGCATAAGGAAGCAGAACTCCAGAGAGAACTGTATTATCCAAGGTTATATAACAAACCTGTGGCAAATATAGTCCAAACTCATATGTCAGGTAACCACTAAGTCATTGATGTTTTCCTTACAGCCCACTGGAATCTATGAAGCATATAAATGCTATTATTGAAATAAATCTTCCTAATTTTTGAAAATATCAAACTATTACAAATGAATATTTTTAATTTAACTGAAAGAAGGAATTAACATTCTAAATTTAAAGTAGAAACTCCCTGATTCACAAAATAGGAGACAGGTGGCTCAGTGGATAGAGTGCTTGACTTGGAGTCAAGAAGAAGAGTTCAAATCTAGCCTCAGATACTCACAGTGTTATTTTGGGCAATTTATTTAGCTTCTATTTATCTTAATCCATCAGAGAAGGAAATGACCAATCACTCCAGTGTCTTTGCCAAGAAAACCTTATGGACAATATTGGTGTAATATGGTCCATGGATCACTAAGAGTCAGATGTGACTGAATAATAATAAAATCACAAGACAGAATATTCAATTAATGTGATGATTAATACTATTGAGGACTAGAAACATTTATTTTGGAAAGCAACAAAGATTAAGTAATTAGAGAGAGCTAAGTGGAATAGTGACAGCAAGGTAGTACAATGGATGGAGTTTTCTGTCCTAATCAGAAAGACTCATCTTCCTGAATTCAAATCTTCCCTCCAATACTAACTAGTTGTATCACCCTAGTCACTTAACTTTGCTGGCCTGAGTTTCCTCATCTGTAAATTGAGTTGGAAAAGAAAATGGCAAACCATTTCAGTATCTTTGCCAAGAAAACTCCAAATAAGATCACAAAGAACCAAATGTGACTGAAATAACTGAACAACAGCAAGATAGAATAGTAGAAAAAGATCTGAGTCTGGAATCATAAAGACTTGAGTTCAAATATAGAACAACTGTGTGACCTTGGGAAAGTTGCTTTCTGACAATTTCCCCAACTATAATACCAGGATAATAATAGCACCTACCTCTCAGAGTAGTTGATATAATCAAAAGAAATAATATTTATAAAACATTTAGCAAAATGCTTGACACATAGAAGGTGCTCAATAAATGCTTATTCTCTTCCCTCACTGATTAAAAGGTACTTTGTGGAAAATATAATTCAATATAATTTGACCTTTGAAAATAATTAGTTCATAACCTTGCAATGAGAATCACATGCTTACCCCAAAATTATTACACATAATAAAATGAAAATATTCCAATGTTTTGTTGTAATCATTTTAAAAATTAGTTGAGATTTTGTGGCATAAACTTTGAGCAAGTATTTCATTTCTGTAAGCACCCTTATCATCCCCCTTCTACTCCCTTCCATCATATAACAAGTTATAGTGAATTCCCAGATCTTTTCCCTGAAGTAGGGCTCCCTCTTTTACATTCCAACAAACAATATACAAATACTACAGCTTCATGTAATCATTTGGAGGGTTTCTACCTACACATGAAAACTACAGAAAATGTGTTGCTTGCAATATTGGTTCAATTGTAAGTGCTTAAAAATTTTATATGTGACAAAGATATATTCATTTTGAATGATGTGACACAAATGATAGTCTTTTATTATGAAAAGCAAACCTCATTGATAACTTCTGATTACTGATTTTTTAGATATGAAGAAATTTGTTAGGTATATGATATAATATAACAACAAGTAAGTTAAAATTTCCCCAGGCTCATGTAACCAATAGATGTCAGAAGTCAGACAAAGTCTTCCTCATTTCCTTGCAAGTTTCATATCCACTATGTCATGGTATTTCTCATTAGAATTTACCAACTGCTAAAATATAAATGATTATTTTTTTAATTACTTGTATTTGTACATTTATTTGCAATGTTCAAGGTACTTTCACATATAGCCTCTCATGTGTTAGGTATTAATTCCATTTTAGTGGTGAAACAACAGAAAGGTTAAATAATTCTGTCAACATCAGAAAGCAAGTCAATAATGGAATCAGAATCAAATCAATCAAACAAGCATTTATGAAGTGGATATTAGATACCATATCCTCTACCAGGTGTGCTGAGAATAAAACAGTTTGGAATAAGAAACAATCTATTTTCAACAGTCTAGTAAAGAGATCAGACATACACATATAACTATAATGCAAAATAATATTTGATAGGTCAACTAGAAAAGCATGAGTAAAGTCCTAATTGAGATCCAGAGGGAGGAATGATTAGGAACTGAAAGTTTGTTTCAGAGAAGGCTTTACAGAGATGCTATTTAAATTAAGCTTTAAAGATTGGTAAGAATTCATCAGACAGGCCAAGGAGCAAAAGAAGGTATCTCTGTCAAAGGAAATAGAACAACCAAATGAAACATATGGTGCTTGGTAAATAGCACAACTCTTTAAAACCAAATCCAATTCTCTTTTCTCCATCATTGTTAATCTCCTAGGAAAAGTCTTCTCCATTTAACGCCTTCATTTCTTCAAAATTTTTATTCAAACCTGCAATCTGGTCTCTGACTCTGCCACTTACATTCTCAAAGGTGACTAATGGAATCAAAGCAGGATTTTTCTGCCCCTGAAACAATCAACTTTGGGAGAAACATCACCAAAATCTTATTTGGTGGCTCAGAGAAAGTGTAAATAGCCATTGTTTTCTGTTTGGGCCAGAAACTGCGAGGTAAACAGAGGTTAAAAGATCAGGTCACTAAACTCATAAGTATCTGAGACCAGATTTGAATGCAAAATTTTAAGACTCTAGGTCTAATGTGCTATCCAATGTACTACTAGCTGGGTTAGCAACATATTCTCTGGCAACTTATATTTATAAAATCTTTAACTCTTGCTTTTTCCCTGATACTCCTCCATCTAGAATATCATATTCTGTCAATTCTTTTTTCACAGTGTCTTTTGCATTCATCTCCCTTTATTCACTCATTTATGCCACCATCTCATAGGTCAGATCCTCATCACCCCTTCTTAATGAATCCCCCTGCCTTAAATCTTTGTTCTCTCCATTTCAACAAAATTATCTTCTAAGCCACAGGTATGGCCATATCATTTTTATTCTTGAAAATCTTCAATGTCTTCCTCCTACTTCAAAGATAAAATATGAATCTTTTACCCCAGCATTTATATTTTCTTCAATTAGACTCCAATTTAATTTTCCAATCTTATTATTCTTCTTTTCTTTTTTATACTTTCCATATTCAGCCAAAATGAGATATTCCATAATTTCAAATGCCTGAAATCTACTACCTCCTCTTTCAGATTCTTATCTTCCTTTAATTTTCAGCTCATCTTATCTTTGCTATGAAGGTTACAAACACGTGTGCATGCACACCCATACATATACATACACAATTCATCTGTTTGTACTCTCTCCTTTCTTATATAAAAAGCCTTTATACCCATCTTTGATTCACATCCTACTTTGGAATTATATATATGTATGTATGCATGTATGTATGTGTGTGTTATATATTTTTTTATCTTGGTAAAAACTAAACCTCTTGAAGATAGCAAATATCTACTTTGTGTATTTACAAATTCAATATTTATTACAGTTATCTTCACATGGTATAGACTTACTAAATGTTTTCTGAAGTTGAATTGTTGAACTATACCAGAGTGCCTCTTCACCTAGATGCAGAGGAGTGTTCCTAGAAAATCTTGTAGAAGAAACAAATGATCCTACTTTGGATGGAGATGGCTATCTAACCTATTCTTTTAATTTCACAAGCATTAGGTTAAATACCCATTGATGTTTTTAAATTCCCAACAATTTGATTAAAGAAACTGTATCTGAAGAGCTCTGAAGAATTATGTGAATAACAAATCTATAAACTATCAAAGTAATATTTGATTTTAAAGTTTCAAAATCAATTTATGCAGAGAAAAAAATCAAGATAATTTTCAGGAATTTTGTGTAAGACATGTCTACAAAGCATATTATGAAATTACATAGTTGGGAAGGATGTGAGTAGTTATAGATTCCAACACCATCATAGGATTCAAAAAATAAAATCTTAGCACTAAAGAGACATCAGAGACAATCTAATGAAATTCATGCCTGAACAAGAATCCTTTCTATAATATATCTATCTGTCTAGTAATAATCTAGTCATTGCTTCAAACTTTATAGTAAAGGAAAACTTACTCCCTTCTGAAGCAGTTAAATTTCTTTTTTTTCTTTTTTTTTCCTTTCTCTTTTTTTTAGAAAAATTGATATCTAGATACATCTTGTCTATTTATGTATTTATGAAATTGGTTTTTAACCTAAATGTAAGACTTTTGATATGCTATTGCAAAATTATCTTATTAGAGCCAGTCTAACTTGCTAAGCTTTCAAGATTTTTTTAGATTCTCAGTCATTCAATGTGTTATGTATTCCTTTCAGCTCTGTAACATCTGTAAACTTGGTAAATGGAATATTAGCCTAGCCATTGAAAAAAATGTTAACTAACATAAGGTTAAGAAGAAATCCTGGAGAACTACACTAAACACTTCATTCCATACTTGTTGAGCCTGGACATCATTCAGTTCCAAATCAATCTAACTGTACTATTGAAAAGTCTATAAATCTGTATAATTTCTCCAAGAATATCATGAGAATCTTTAAAAAATACTTTGCCAAAATGTAGACAAACTATATTTGAAACTTCCTTAGCTCAGTCTAATGACTGTCAGAAAAGGAAATGAAATTAGCCTGGGTAAAATCTGTTCTTAATGAAGAAATCTATTTATCATCCATTAATAATACATAATAGAAGTGTGTCAATATTTTAAGTAAATCTCACTGATCTATAGATTGCAGATTGCACTCTCCTCCCTTTCACTGAAACTGGTATATTTCCTAGTCTCTAAAATCACTATACTCTTTCCATCTTTCCATCTTTCAACCACTAGTTACAATAACTCAATTCTGACAACTCTGCACCCCACTAATAATTTCATTGACTTGAATTCATCTTGAGATCAAGAAAAAATAAAATACTTGCCCAAGGAATTACTTCAAGCTAGTACAAAGTATCTAGAACAGAACTCCCACTTCTATACTGTCAGATCCATAATCTTTCCATGGAAACTTCTCTCTAACTCAGTGAATGAAGTGAAATTAGCAACTTTTACCCATTTTTGCTCCAAAACAAGGAAGAGTGAAATATCCAAATTGAAATACAGAAATATAAAATCTCTTAGAAGCGTTCATTCACAGGAATTTATCTGAAAGGAACCCCTCTTAGAGATCATCTAGTCAGTATGTTTTCTTTCCAAGAATTAAAAATCTTGACCATGGGGGCGGAGCCAAGATGGCGAAGAAGATACACACGATTTTGTAAGCTCCCTTCTTCCCTCAATACCAATTAGTTAAATCAGCCTCAAAAATAACACTGGACTGATAGAAACCACAAGGACTGGAAGCACGACTTACCAGTTGAAGAGAATCTGGAGTTTCAACAGAAAAGGTCAGTTCCCAGGGGAGGAAGAAAAAAGGCCAGCACAGACAGGGTTAGGTGCTAGCACACTGCACTGATCAAGCTGGGGAGAACTCTGGGATCAGAGAAGCCACTGAGATAGAGGAATCTGAAACAGGCTGTTAGCTCTTCTCTGATTATAAAACAGCAGTTCAGAAGAGAAATCAAGCCACTTTAAAATATAAAGCCAGATACTAGAACCACCCCAATCCAGAAGTGACCTAACAGATCTTGGCAAGGCTGTGCAGCCGCTTTCTGCTGCCCGGGGCTTCACCTTGGGGTAGTTAAGAGCTTGAACAGTGGGGATACAGCCCGACTCAACATCTAATCCACATAGTGTCCAGCTAGGCTGGAGGCTGTGGAACTCAGCTACAGAAGTCCCAGAGAAGCAGAACCTTTGAAATAGGGACCTCGGTTTCTGGGCAGACACTTCCAGTTTGAGCACAGGGGCTTTTTACATCAGCTACTGATATCCATGCCCCATGGGAAGCATTGGCTGGGCTTTGTGTCTCCTTTACTGTTCAGTCTTAAACCTCAGGGAAGTCTCTAGGACACACAGCGGGGTCCTTCCTGGGCAACCCTCACAGCGCAGTCATACTAATCACCTCTGAGGCACTTCCAGGGAGGGGGAGGGGAACTCTCTCCCAGAGCTATCTCTTAGATCAGACACATCCAGTCTGGGAGGAAGCTGGTAAAGAAATAAATAAATGAACTTCTTACCCCAAGAACAGACCCCAAAATATTTTTTAACCATGAGTAAAAAGCTAAAGAGAACCACTGATTCCTTCTACACAGAGAAAGAGGCTGGGTATCCAGCCTCAAGGAAGTTAATGGCAGAGAGTCAGCAGATAACAGCCTAAAGGGGAACGATACCTGCCCCCCATCACATAACTCTCTCCTAGAAGAGACTATTAAAAAATTAAGAGAGTTTGAAGAAAAATGGGGAAAGGAAAGAGAAGCTATGATAGAGAATAACAATGTCCTGAAATTTGAGTTGGAAAAAATAAAGAATTCACAGCACAGGAGATGCAGGGAAACAAAATTTGTGAAGTAGAAAAGGTTAAAAAATCACAGGAAAGTAGGATTTCTGAATTGGAAAAGATAAAAAATTCTCAAGAAAGTAGGATTTCTGAATTGGAAAAAGAAAATAATTCTCTAAAAAAAAATTAGGGAAATGGAAAAAAATTCAATAGAGCAAAATAATTCATTTGAAAACTCAATTGGGCATATACAAAAAGAACTAAAAAATGTGAATGAAGAAAATAACTCATTAAAATCAAGACAGAACAAATAGAAATGAATGATTCATTGAGAACACAAGAATCAGTCAAACAAAACAACAACAAAAAAAAAAAAAAAACAAGAAAAAAGAAAAGCTGGAGAATAATGTCAAATACTTACTGGGAAAATCTATAGACCTGGAAAGTAGATCTAGGAGAGATAATCTGAGGATCATTGTTCTTCCAGAAAGCTATTACCAAAAAAAGATCCTAGATTCTATTTTACAGGAAATCATCAAAGAGAACTGTCCAGAGATAATAGAAACAGAAGGGAAAATAGGCGTTGAAAGAATTCATCAAACACCTTCTGAAAAAGACCCTAAAAAAAGAACACCACGGAATATTGTGGCTAAGCTGCAGAATTACCACACAAAGGAAAAAATATTGTAAGCAGCTAAAAAAAAGCAATTCAAATATCAAGGGACCACAATAAGGGTCACTCAAGATTGGCTTCCTCCACATTAAAAGATTGAAGGGCCTGGAACCTGATATTCTGAAAGGCAAAAAGATCAAGGATTGCAACCAAGAATAAACTACCCAACTAAGTTTAGCATCTTTTTTCCATGGAAGAAAATGGTCATTCAATGAAACAGAGGAATTCCATTTGTTTCTAAGAAAAAAAACCAGACTTAAACAAAAAATTTGATCTACATCCACAAGACTGAAGAGAAACAGAAAAAGGTAAAAAGAACTCTTGAGAACTGTATCTCTGTTGTGGATATATAGAAAGTCCGCATGGATAATTTGATTTTACTGATATAAAAAAAGGTGGGGAAGTAGTAAAGAGAGGGGAGTAGTATCAGAAAAAGGGGAAGGAGTGATAAAAAGAGGGAAACTATATCCTAGGAAGAGGCATAGAAAATATACCATATCTGAGGGAATTTAGAGAGGGGGAGAAACATTGTGTGAATCTTACTCTCATCAGAAGAGGCTCAAAGAGTAAATAATTGACATATTTGTTTTTCAGAGAATTCTCTCTCACCTCATTAAAAGGGGTGAGAGGAAAAGGGAAAAGGAAAAGGGGAATAAGGGAAGGGACTTGGAAGGAGGGGGAGGGATACTAAAAAAGGGAGGGCTGCGTGTCACAAGTGGGGTCTATAAATTAAATATTGGGGAAGGGGTTCAGGGGGGGGTCAAGGGAAAAAGCATAATCTGGGTATAATATGATGGCAGGAAATACAGAATTAGTCATTTTAATTGTAAAGGTGAATGGGTTGAACTCTCCCATCAAACAGAGATGGATAGCAGACTGGATCAAAAGTCAGAACCCTAAAATATGTTGTTTACAGGAAACACACTTAAAGCAGAGAGATACATACAGAGTAAAGGTAAAAGGTTGGAGCAGAATCTATTATGCTTCAGGTAAAGCCAAAAAAGCAGGAGTAGCCATCCTTATCTCAGATCAAGCAAAAACAGAAGATGATCTAATTAAAAGAGATAAGGAAGGAAACTATATCCTGCTAAAATGTAGCATAAACAATGAAGCCATATCAATACTAAACATATATGCACCAAGTGGTATAGCATATAACTTTCTAAAGGAAAAAGAGAGTTGCAAGAAGAAATAGACAGTAAAACTATAATAGTGGGAGATCTCAACCTTGCACTCTCAGATTTAGACAAATCAAACCGCAAAACAAATAAGAAAGAAATTAAAAAAGTAAATAGAACTTTAGAAAAACTAGGTATGTTAGACCTTTGGAGAAAACTGAATGACGATAGAAAGGAATATACTTTCTTCTCAGCAGTTCATGGGTCCTATACAAAAATTGACCCTATATTAGGACATAAAGATCTCAAAATTAAATGCAGGAAGGCAGAAATAATAAATGCCTTCTTCTCAGATCACAATGCAATAAAACTACATTCAGTAAGAAGTTAGGGGTAAATAGACCAAAAAGTAATTGGAAACTGAATAATCTCATCTTAAAGAATGACTGGGTGAAACAGCAAATTATAGAAACAATTAATAATTTCACCCAAGATAATGACAATGATGAGACATCATACCAAAATCTGTGGGATGCAACTAAACCAGTAATAAGGGGACATTTTATATCTTTAGAGGCTTATTTGAACAAAACAGAGAAAGAGAAGATTAATGAATTAGGCCTGCAACTTAAAAACCTAGAAAAAGACCAAATTAAAAACCCCCAACCAAAAATCAAACTTGAAATACAAAAATTAAAAGGAGAAATCAATAATATTGAAAGTAAAAAAACTATTGAATTAATAAATAAAACCAAGAGTTGGTTTTATGAAAAAGCCAATAAAATAGATAAACATTTGGTAAATCTGATCAGAAAAAGGAAAATCAAATTGTTAGTCTTACAAATTAAAAGGGGGATTTTTCCACCAGTGAAGAGGAAATTAGAGAAATAATGAGTTACTTTGCCCAACTTTATGCCAATAAATTTGATAACTTAAGTGAAATGGGTGACTTCCTCCAAAAAATATAGGCTTCCTAGATTAAGAGAGGAGGAGATAAATTGCATAAACAAGCTATTAATCAATTCCCCAGGAAAAAATCCCCAGGACCAGATGGATTTACATGTGAATTCTACTAAACATTTAAAGAACAATTAGTTCTAATGTTATATAAACTATTTGAAAAAATAGGGGATGAAGGAGTCCTACCAAACTCCTTTTATGACACAGACATGGTACTGATACCTAAACCAGGTAGATCGAAAACTGAGAAAGAAAATTATATACCAATTTCCTTAATGAATATTGATGCTAAAATTTTAAATAAGATATTAGCAAAAAGAATTCAGAAAATTAGAATTCAGAAAGAGATTAAAGGAATTAGAGTAGGAAATGAGGAAATCAAACTACCACTCTTTGCAGATGACATAATGGTATACTTAGACAACCCCAAAGACTCTGCTAAAAAGCTGTTAGAAATAATTCAGAATTTTAGCAAAGTTGCAGGATACAAAATAAATCCACATAAATCCTCAGCATTTTTACATATCACCAAAAACATCATTGATTCTTAGGGTCAGTATAAACACCTTCTGACATCCTTAGGGACAAAAAGAACATTTTAAAGTGTAACATACAATGTTGTTTTCTAAATGTTTTTTTTTCTGAATATCGGAAATTTTCCAATTTTTTCTCCTGCCAACTTAAACTTTTCCATGAAGATGTCAGAAAATATCTCCTCAGAATAGTATTCACCATTATGATAAAAACAGAACCTGAATTTTATCAAACTGATAGTGGAAGAACATGTTTATACTGACCCTAAGAATCTATTTAAATCATTTCAATAATCACTCATTATGTAAAAACATTATCCTGGGTACTGAGAATACAATGATGTTTTTGAGGATTTTACACTAATCATGTGAAGAGGGAACAAAGGAAAACATGATTTTATAGTTGGAAGGAAGCTTATATGACATCTAATATGAGCAAAGGAAAGATCTGGATTGCAGATTCAGAAATATATTAAGAGAAAGGTCACTTTTAGTTAGTGATCTCAAAAAATGCTTAATAGAGGGGGTAGCACCTAAGTAGCATATCGAGAATATAAAGGGAAAATATGGAAATATGGAGAGAGTTCAGTTCAGACAGTGAAAGACTTGTTTAAACATAGTACCATATAGGTCAAAAAAAGAACAGACCATTAATATAGTTCAACTGACCAAAATGTTGGATTTTGAAGGGACATAGAGAAAAATTAATCAGTAATAAATTGAAGCTATAATGTCAAAGGTCTTGAATGACTAAACAAAGAGTTTCTACTTCTTCATAAACAATAAATATTAACTTAAGATTTTTGAGCAGAGAAATAACCATACTTGTGCATTAGGAAGATCGATTTGGTATCTTTATGAAAAGTTCATTGACGTTAAGAGATACAATAGTCAGAAAAAGAAATCTAAGATAGTTTCAGAAAGCAATATTGAGGACCTTAAAGATGATGGTAGTGTGAATAAAGAGGAAGCAGATTGAGAGATATTTTGAGAAGACAGCTTAATGGGATTTAATAGCTGACTGGATGTAGAGGGTGAAGAAAAAGGTAAAAGATGATGCAGAGGTTTGGAGTTGAGAGGGTGATGGTGCCAAAAAGAAATAATTGGAATTAGAGTCAAATACTTGCAAATACCTACTCTGCAACTTACATTTCATTCATTCAATGAAAATTTATTAAGTACCTATTATGATACTTAATATAGTCACTACTACTTGTGTGACATTGTGACATTGGACAAATTATTTAATCTTTTTGATTTCCTCACCAAAAAACTAGAGCAATTTTCAACTAAGGACCCTTCTAACTTTAAATTCAATGAGCCATCATGAGAGGCAACCCCCAAGAGAAAGCATAATTGGCCAGCCTCAGAGTCAAGGATGCCTCGGTTCAAGTCTAGCTACTAGTAGCTTCAGGAGCCTAGGCAAGTTATTTATCCTCTTAAGGCCCAAGTTGATTCTCCAAGATTCTTAATTATAGAACAGCTACTGATCTGCAAAAATCCATTTTGGTGAAAAAGTTTCCTCATTTTCAAGAAAGATCATTATGCTAATGAAAGCACAAAGGTAAACTATTTAGTACAATGAATACAGCACTGGGTCTGGCATCAAGAAGGCCTGAGTTCAAATCCATCCTCAATACTTATTAGCTCTGTGACTTTGGGCAAGTCATTTACTTTTTAAATTATTTTTATTATAGCTTTTTATTTACACGATATATGCATGGGTAATTTTTCAGCCTTTTGTTCCAACTTTTCCCCTCCTTCCCTCCACCCCTTCCCCCAGATGACAGGTTGACCAATATATGTTAAATATGTTAAAGTATAAGTTAAATACAATAGATGTATACATGTCCAACAGTTATTTTTCTGTACAAAAAGAATCAAACTTTGAAATAGTGTACAATTAGCCTGTGAAGGAAATAAAAAATACAGGCAGACAAAAATAGAGGGATTGGGAATTCTATGTAGTGGTTCATTGTCATCTCCCAGAGTTCTTTTGCTGGGTGTAGCTGGTTCAATTCATTACTGCTCTATTGGAACTGATTTGGTTCATCTCATTGTTGAAGAGGTGGGCAAGTCATTTAAACTAATTTGTCTCTGTTCCTCATCTGTAAAATGAGCTAGAAAAGGAAAAGGAAAACCACTCCAGTATCTTTGACAAGAAAATCCCAAATGATGTCAACAAGAGTTGGGTATAACTGACAGTATAGTTACAACTACCAACTATAACCACTACCAATGAAATCACAAGTTTGAAAACCTGCTGTTCTTCCATTACTCAAAAAAAAAAAAAGATTTTCCCCATTTTTCCAATCTTCATACTGAAATAACAGGCAATTAAAAAAATAATCCAATAAGTGATGCTTCTAGATATAGAATCTGATATATTTATGAAGGAGCAAGGAAATGTTGATCCAATCTAAAATCAAAGGATTAAGTAAGGTGATTTCACATCTGGTCCCTTCAGTTTATGGTTTCATAATAAGAGGCCATCAGGATGAGAGGTATATCCAATAAAAGATTATTCTTAAACAAACTATTCTGTTTCTTTCCCAGCCCAATCCTAAATAAAATGATGAAATTAAAGAATCTTGTCTTAAAGGATCCTCAAACTACTTTTAAGTTTCATTTACTCCCTTTCATTGCTACTCACCCAACCCTCTTCTAGGCAGCTTCCAAGATGTCAGCATAATAGGAAAGTAATTTCACATCTTCCTGTGAAATACATTAAGAGATTAATCATCTCAGTAATAATTAAAAGATTAAAGAAGCAAAGGAAATGGGACCTCAAACAACAAACCAGCTATGGAGATTTTGAGGTAATGGGACTTTCTTGTGCCTCTCAGATCACATTATTTTTAAATTATTTTTTCATTATTTAATATTTTATTTTTCTAGATGTGCATGTAAAACAATTTCTAACATTTGTTTTTTATTATTATTATAGCTTTATATTTACAAAACATATGCATGGGTAATTTTTCAACAATGACCCTTGCAAAATCTTCTGTTCCAAATTTTCCCCTCTTTTCCCCCACCTCCTCTCATAGATGGCAGATAATTCTGTATATGTTAAATATGTTAAAATATATTTAAATCCAATATATGTATATATATATATTTATACAGTTGCCTTGCTGCACAAGAAAAATCAGATCTAGAAAGAAAGAAAACAAATCTGAGAAGGAAAACAAAAATGCAAGCAAACAATAACATAAAGAGTGAAAATGCTATGTTGTTGTCCTCACTCATTTCCCATAGTTCTCCCTCTGGATGTAGATGACTTTTCATTACTGAACAACTGGATCTTGTTTGAATCATCTCATGGTTGAAGAGAGCCACACCTATCAGAATTGATCTTCATATAGTCTTGTTGTTGCCATGTATGATGCAGATCACATTATTGAGCAATCATTTCCATCTATAGATCAATTGAGCTGTCAGTTAATTTATTACTAGTGGGCTTCTATGGATTCATTATGATGCAACATAATTATAATTTTAAAATATATAAGCTTTGTCATTATACCGATTGCCTGAATACATTTATATGATATTTATTGAATAAGTAGGATGGAATATTTTTTATTTATTTAAAATAGAGCTTCCTCCTATAATAAAAAAATTATTACAGAAGCTCCTTGTATAAACCATTCAGTCAATCAACAAGCATTTATTAAACAACAACAGTTTTTTTGTCTTTTTTAAATCCCCAGGTAGGTACTTCATAAAATTATTGACCTACTATGTTGCAGTAAGGCAGTTCTTACTCTTAAAGTACTCAGAGTCTAATGGGAGACACAACATGAAAACAACTATTAAAAAGATATAAAAGATAATTCAAAGATAATCAACTGGGTTGTTGTTCAGTTATGTGTGAGTCTCTGTGACCCTATTTGCAGTTTTCTTGTCAAAAATACTGAAGTAGTTTGCCATTTCCTTCTCCAGTTCATTTTACAGATAAAGAAACAGCTAGTAAGAATCCAAGATAATATTTGAACTCAGATCTTTCTAACTCCAGGCCTAATGTTCTCTCCAATTTGCCACCTGGAAGCTGAAAGAGACAGAGACAGACAGACATACAGACAAACCCAAATATACACACACATGCACACACACACAGAAAGAGAGTGAGAGACAGACAGACAGACATACAAAGAGACAGACAGAAAGAGGGAGGAAGGAAAGAGAGGGAGAGAGGATATGTGGAGATAAATAGCTATATAGCTATATAGACTTAGATATATATATATATATATATATAGACATAGACAGAGATATATACACATGTGATAACACTTACACATGCTTTGTATTTATTTAATTCATATTTCCACATAAAGATTCTATGTTCCTTTTTCAATTTAAAATTGAGTATTTTTTAAGGAAAACATTTAAGAAGAAAGCAAATAGAGTTGGCATTCTAGGGAGCAAAATGGAAAGTGGAGGGTAAACTTAGAAAAAGACAATTATAGTTAGATTTAGGAACATTCAGGCAATGTGAGAAGGAAAATTAAGTTTGAATGACAGTCAGTGGGGCAGAATCACATGGATGGGGAGAGTATAACTTGGTTGGAGTTTATTAATTATTTGAAGAATTAATTTCAGGTTTGGCCTTAAGGTATATTCCTCTCCATATCACAGCTCAGGTGAAGGGATCTATAATACCTTCAATTAGTTTTTGTGTTGTAATCTCAAGGTCTAGTCTTTATAAACCGTAGACCTAGAAATATTCAAATATTCAAAATGGAACCCAAAATCAGGGGTATAGAAGATTTGCTTTATCCATCAGTTATGTAATGATTAGAAAAAGAATATATAGAACCTAGAAGCAGAAACATACTTTTGATGACCTATCTAGGTTTGTAGAGGGTTTTATTATTTAAATAATCATCCCCAAAATTCAATCAGTCTGGCAAAAAATAATTTGAGAAAAATGTATATTTATATTACATGTTCAATGCAAACTAAAGAACTGAGAGATGTTCAAACTAGTCTTTATTAATCACATTTTTTTCCCATTGACCACAGTTTGAAACTAGAATTAGAAGACTGAAAGAGGGGAAATAATGAGCAAATCAGATACTGTTGCTTTTAAAATTCATATGATTTCTTTTTTTCTGCTTAAAGACTAATTAAGACACATGTTTATTTTATTTTGCAAATAAGCCACAGAAATTTAAGACTAACAAAGTATAAGAGCTCCTCTTTTTTTATACTGTAACCTACATTTAGAGATTTTTTTTCAAGTTTATGCTGTTTCCTCCTTCTTTGTGATCTTGAAATAAGCCTTCTAATAACACTAAGTTCTAGTTGTTTCCAATCTGGGTATCATAACCCAACGTTCTTTAATGGAAAATAACTGCATTTTGTCTGCTAATTTATTTGTAAATGAATGTATGACTCTTGAAATATGTTCCATTAATTTCCTTGCCTAGGAGCAAATTCGATGTGCCTAAGGATAAGAAATGGCTCAGGCCATTTTCATCTGCTTCTTCCCTAATTTCTTCAAATCATTCAAATATTGTTGATTAGGCATTATTTTATTCAGTGGGTATTCATTTGGCAAGAATAGTCTTTGATATTCATCACATAGTCACAATGCAACTTTTAAGCAGCTTTTGTAATCATACGACTGGAACCTACTGAGTTTAATTTCAGTTAAGGATTTCAAGATTAGAAAATGTAATCTAGTGTCTAACTTTTTAAATCCAATAGCTGGTAAAAAAAATTATATATTCTCCAAAATGATAAAAAATATTGAACTGATTTATAGAATAGAACTCAATGAAAATGTTTGTAGCATTATCAAGAGGTACTGAATAGGCACTCTGGTAAATTTAGAAACCATATATAGCTTACAGCATGCTATACCATGAAGAATAGATATGAAAAAGTCTCTTGTATCTTTGAGCCTGCAAGGGAATTTTTCTATGCAAATACTGTAGAAATGTTTCAATATGGTTCCATATTAGATATGAAGTATCAAATTATTTCATAATCAGTTAATCCTCAGCAAAAGTAACTCCAACTCTATAATGGATACATAGCCTTAAACCATTGTTCAAAAGTACAGCTCTAAAAAATATCTTCACTTTTTCCCTAACCCCAGATGGTTTATATCAGTCAAACTTTCTCTTAGTTTCTATATTTTCATTTGCTGTAGGTAAAATTCTACCCAACAAGAGAAAATGTTCAGGTACTAGAAAATCAAAATATCATTTTCAACTTGGCTTAACCAATATAGTATCAAAAAACATTATACAAAGCATTTAAGTATCTTAAAGCAATGGTTATCATGGTACTTATAAGACCATTTCTCAGGAATTTCAATAACATTTTACTCACACACACACACACACACACACACACACACACACACACAATTGCAAAGAGGCTTCCATTATATGTTCTCATCCTGTACAAGTTGCCGGAATAAAACAGACTGACAGCAAATTCAGCCTATATATAGAGACAATAACTGCACCATTTTCATCTGCAAAATACAATACCCAGGGTATTAAGTCCACTGTGACTTTACTATTTCAGTTATCATTACTTTGAATGCAGCCAATTTCACTGAGAAATTTTCCTTCTCTTCTATAATATCAGTCATTTTAAGTATCATTAAGTCTAATTCCTTCCCCCGGGGCATAAAGGAATTCTGACTATGAGAAACTGAAAATATTTAGATCCCATTGCCTTTTGAAATCTTTACAAAATCCACACAACATTTTTGATTCAGTTGAAAATAGCATATACAAAATGTCCTCTATGTGACAACATGATTAAACTTAGTGAATTATACATTCAATATTTGCCAAATTTACATACAACAGTTCAATATGTGGATTGTAGAAAATAAAGCTCACCAATTTTTGCTATATAAGAGTAGAGCTAACCTGCACATATGAAAACCACCTCACTCCATTTGGTTTGTTTGTTTGGTTGGTTGGTTTTTGTTTCTTTGTTTTCTACATGTTGAAATGTTTTGAGAATTTGTTAGTCAAGCAAAAATTATATAAAACAAGTCAGGCAATAAATTATCTAGGGAATAAAGGACAAAGGAAAGGGATTGAGCATTGTTACTAAGCACTTTAGAATATCATCTCATTTGATCATCACATAAACCCTATAACCAGGTACTATTATTATCTCTATTTTACAGATGAAAAACTTGGGGCAGTTAGAGTGACTTGCTGAGTG
The DNA here is from genome assembly GCF_048593235.1 of Sminthopsis crassicaudata. Lineage (NCBI taxonomy): Eukaryota > Metazoa > Chordata > Mammalia > Dasyuromorphia > Dasyuridae > Sminthopsis > Sminthopsis crassicaudata. Next base: position 328,983,017 of record NC_133618.1, read on the forward strand.
TCACAAAGTTACCAATTTTCTGAGGCCAGTTGTGAATTCAGTTTTTTCTGACTCCAGGCCTCCTTCTTCAGCATTGTGCTATGTTACATTATAATGTAACTGGGCATTGAAAACTAACAAATTTGCAAGGGTAGCAAGCAATAAAAGATTACATTCAGTTAAACACTGAATTATGTGTTGAAAAATTATTCAAAGGAACTCAGATAGGTGTAATTGAAAAAAAAATTAAAACTATAGTTATCTTTTCCACATCATGAGACACATGTTCCTAGTGATCTGAAAAAATCCATGTAAAATTTTTTGCATCTCCCTTCATACTAAAGAAGCCTGAATTATTATGGTATTAAAAGATAAAATATGATAATATTATACAGTACTGTAGATATGCTGTATGCATTTCTGAGTTTCTAAACTTTCTGTGTTGTCTTTGTATATTGTCTGTGGTTTCTACAAACCTGCCCAAAAATTCCCATTTGATGTCTTATGCCAACCGGCAACATATCAAAACTGCAAAGAGGAAAATCATAATATGGAAAGGATAACTGCATATTTAGAGTCCAGAGGCCTAGGTTCAAATCCTAGTTATATAGAAGTATCTGTTTAACCTTGAAGAAGGTGACTACTCTCTTTAAACTTCAGTTTACTTATTTATAAAGGTTTGGGATTACTTAATCTGTTACCTCTAAAACTATAATTCAATGAGCTCAGTGGGGGTTAGAGTAGTCATGGAAGTTATGGAAAGAGTTGAACTAGGCCTTGAAGGATGGGAGATATTAAGATGAGGGAAGAGAAACGTGACAAAATTCTATGCAAGAAAAACAGTAAAAGTCACAGTCAGGAATATCATATCATCTTTTTAAGAGCAATGGGAAATATAGTCTAACTAGAGTGCAAAATACTTATTGTATAAATGAGAGAAATATAATTGGATGGGTAAAATGAAGCCAAAAATCTGGACCCCAGCATGGAAGTTGAGGCTTAATATGTAGTGAAAGAGAGAGAGAGAGCCACTGAAAAATGGTTAGGCAGAAGACTGATATAATTGAAGTTAGCTATTGGAACGCAACACCCAGAGGAAGTCTATGGTTAAAAGAAAGAGACTATGAATTCTGATGGATGTGGCCATATTCAACAATGAGATGAACCAAATCAGTTCCAATAGAGCAGTAATGAACTGAACCAGCTATACCCAGCAAAAGAACTCTGGGAGACGACTATGAATCACTACATAGAATTCCCAATCACTTTTTGTCCGCCTGCATTTTGGATTTCCTTCACAGGCTAATTGTACACTGTTTCAAGGTCCAATTCTTTTCGTACAGCAAAACAACTGTTTGGACATATATACATATATTGTATTTAATTTATATTTTAACATATTTAACATGTATTGGCCAACCTGCCATCTGGTGGGTTTCCCCCTGTTGAAGGGGAAAAATTAGAAGGTTGGCAATCGTCAATGTTGTAAAAATTACCCATGCATATATCTGGTAAATAAAAGATTCAGAGCAGGAGATTTGTCATTTTTGCAAGTAATCAATCAGGATTTCAACCCAAATTCAGTACTGCATTACATAGTTGCCCTTCTCCTAGAGGATCAGGCTTTTTTCCCCTCCTACATTGGGGCTGAAGAGCTAACAAAAATATTTTGCCAAAATTCCAATAGACTTGTGATGGAAAATGCCATTCACATCCAGAAAGACATCTATGGAGACTCAACGTGGATCATACCATAGTACTTTTACTTTGATGTTGTTGTTTGTTTGCTCTGATTTTTGTTGTTGTTGTTGTTGTTGTTGTTTTTTCCTCTTGATCTTATTCTTCTCCACAGCATGATGAATATGGAAATATGTTTAGAAAAATTGTACATGTTTAATCTATTTCGAATTGCTTGCTATCTTAGAAAGAGAAGGAGAGGAGAGAAAAAAATTGGAACACAAGGTTTTGCAAAGGTGAATGTTGAAAACTACCTTTGTATAAAAAAAAATACTATTAAAATAATAAAATATTTTACAAAGTTATCATTTAGAAGCAGAATCAGAGTGTAGTGATCAGCGCTTTCTCCAAGGCACTGAAATTTCTAGCTACAAAAATTTAACACATACAGTTTTTCTTTAATTTGGAAGCACCTAAAATGACTAATTCTCCCACTTTTCAAATTCATTTGCCTTAGGTTCATTAAACACCATTTAGTATAATGAATAGATATTTGGTCTCAAAGCCAGAATACCTGGATTCAAAACTTATCTCTGAGACATATTAACTATATGACCCTGGGCAAGATAAACTTTCAGTATTCTAAAGAACTCTTTAAAACTACAAGATGGAGGGAAAATACTACATTACTAGTTGGGAAATACACATTAGTAGAGGAAGTTAACTCATGCAAGAGTTGCCTGAATCACAACATCCCATCCTATTATATGCCTAACATGAATTGTGGTTTATTTGAGGGTATGTCTATGCCTCTTCCAGCCATGCTTTGTGCTACCATGATGAAAGAAAAATCCATTTCCAAACTCCTTCCTATATACTCTTGATCCTTTCCAATACATTGCTTTCATGAGCATCCTTTCTCTAATCCTCTACCTTCTATCTATTGATTCCTTCTCTTTTGCTTACAAATATGCCCTTGTTCTCTATTATTAAAAAATATAAAAACCCTCAATTGACTATTCCCCACTCTCACACTATCATTCCTTACTATATCTTCCCTAACCATCCTTTTATTAATCACCTGCTGGCCTTACACACAAAATTAGTGTTACATAGAAACTATATCCCTTGATCCTTTGTAAATGATTCTTATAAGTAGCTAGATGGTGCAATGAATACAATAATCAGTGATACCTAAGTTCAAATGGGGCTTATCAGAAGCTTAATATAGCATCTGTCATATAATAAATGATTATTTTATTCATGATTACCAAATTTCTAGTGTCTCCCCTCACCACCACTACCAACCACTTTTTAAAAATTTAGCAACTCTTTTGTTCATACTTACATATCAACACACACCACACACATATAACCCACAATAGATGCACATAGTTTCTGTCTTGAATGAAAGAATGTAAGTTCATGTCAGATCTATGGATACGGAGAAATTTATGTCAAAACAGTAAATAGATTGTATCATGAAAATTAAAATACTTTATTTTGATTATGCAATATTTAAAATGTTTTGTATAAACAAAACCAACAGGCAAAATTAGAAGGAAAGCAGATATTTGGGAAAATAATTTACAGCAATTTTCTCTTTTAAAGGTCTCATTTCTCAAATATATAGAAACCTAAGCCAAATATATGCAAAATAAGTGACATTTCCCAATTGGTAAATAGTCAAAGGATATAAAGTCAATTTTCAAATGAAGAAATCCAAGCAATTAGTAATCATATAAAAATACTCCAAATTACTACTAATTAGAAAAATGCACATTAAAACAACTCTGAAGTACTGTCTGACATCTATTCTAATGGCTAACATGACAGAAAGGGGAAATTATAAATGTTGGAGAGAATATGGGAAAATAGGTATCCTAATGCATTGTTGATATATTTATGAATTGGTCCTAAAATTCTTGAGAACAATTGGAAATTATGCCAAAGAGGCATACAATTTTGACACAGCAAACCTTTACTAGGCCTGTATCCCAAAGAGATTAACAAAAATTAAAAGTACCAACATATGCAAAAGTATTTGAGGAGTCCTTTTTCTGGTGGTAAAAAACTGAAAATTGACGACATGCCCATCAATTGAGAAATGACTGAATAAGTTGTGAAATATGACATAAATTCTACCTATTATACTATAAAAATGATGAAAAGAATGGTTTTAGGAAAACCTAAGAAAACTTATATGAAGTAATACAAAGTAAAATGAGCAGAACCAGAAATTGTTGTACATAAGAACAGCAATATTGTAATGATAACCATCTCCAAAAAATTTTGCATCTCCATTCAATACAATGATCCATAACAGTTCCAATGGACATGATGAAAAATACTATCCATTGCCAAAAAGAGAATGGATGAACTCTAACTACAGATTGAAGCACATTTTATTTAACTTTATTTTTCTTGAATGTGGTAAATATAAAAATATGTTTTGTATTATTTCATATAAATAATAGATATTATATTGATTTTTCTGAATAAGTAGGTGTTGGAGGGAGAGAGAACACTCAGAACTAAATTGTTTTATTTAAATGACTGTTTTAAAAAATGCAAGTTCCTTTAGGACAAGAAGTGTTTCATTTCTGTCTATATATCCCAGCTCTGAGCACAATACACAGAGCATAGTAGGTAATTAATAAATACTCATCAATTGATTGCCCCAGATGCCACAAGTGTTAGTTATCACACAAATTCTAACCTCTGTTGCTCTTTCACTTCTAATCCAGAAGGATCAGGTATATGCACATATAAACAATGGTATATAGTATGTATAGAAAGCTAATAAGGACAGAAGTATAAAGTGTTATACAAAGTTGGGGCAAAATATATTTCTGATTGGTGAATCAGATGCATAGGATTCAAATCAGGGAAATGAGAGAGAGAAAGGGAAAGGTCTTTCAAGCAGGCAAAATGACAAAGGCAAAAGCAGAGAAATGCTGAGTATATTATACTTAGGTAGAAAATAGTGCAATTTGACTGTCATGTTAAACACAAGGAGAAGAGTATGGAAATCTGGGAAGTTATCAATATATGGAAAGAGAGAAAGAGTAGGAGGGAAAATGTGTGAGTTTTGCCTGGGAACAAGGAATTATTGAATTATTGATGGTGTATAAGAAGAGAGTTATACATTTCAGATGCATACTAAGTAAGATTAATCTGACAGTGACATAAAGAATGATTTTGGATGAAATAAAATTATCATTCTTTGCAGATGATATGATGTTATATTTAGAGAATAATCCTAGAAAATTAATTGAAAAACTACTAGAAAAAGTTCACAACTTTAGCAAAAGAATATGAAAGAAATCCACATAAATCATCAGCATTTCTATTGTCCTTTTTACCAAAAATTATCAAAAAAAATGTCCAGCAGCAAAAGATACAAAGAGAAATCCCATTTAAAATAGCCATAGATAATATAAGATATTTGGGAGTCTACCTGCCAAGACAAAGTCAGAAACTATACGGACACAGTTACAAAATACTTTCCACCCAAAGTTAGATGTAATCAATTGGAAGACTATGAAGTGCTCATGGATAGATCGAGCTAATATAATAAAAATGACAATTCTACCTAACTTAATTTACTTATTCAGTGACATTCCAATCAAACTCCCAAGAAATTATTTTGCACAGCTGGATAAAAAGAATAACAAAGTTCATCTGGAAGAACAAAAGGTCAAGAATTTCAAGGAAACTAATGAAAAAAAATACAAATGAAGGTGGCTTAACTGAACCAGACCTAAAACTATATTATTTATAGCAATAGTCATCAAAACCACTATCTAGGAAACAGAGTATTCAATCAGTGGAACAGGTTAAATTTACAAGATGCAATAGTCAACGACTATAGTAATCTACTGTTTGACAAACACATAGACTCCAGCTTCTGTTATATGAACTCACTATTTGACAAAAATTGCTGGGAAAATAGGAAATTAGTATGTAGAAACTAGGCATTGTCCCACACCTAACATCCTATACCAACATAAGGTCAAAACTGGTTCATGATTAAGACATAAATAGTGATACTATAAGCAAATTAGAAGAAGAAAGAATACTCTACCTCTCAGATCTGTGAAGAAGGAAGGAATCTGTGACCAAAGAACAACTAAAGTACATTATAGAATACAAAACGGATAATTGTCAATTATTAAGTTAAAAAGTTTTTGTATAAAGAAAACCAATGCAGACAAGAATAAAAGGGAAGCACTTAAACTGGGGAAAAATTTACATCCAATGATTCTGATAAAGGCTTCATTTCTAAAATATATAGAGAACTGCCTCAAATTTATAACAATACAAGCCATTCTCCAATGATAAATGGTCAAAAGATATGAACAGACAATTTTCAGATGAAGAAATTAAAATCATTTCCAGTCATATGAAAAAAATTGCTCTAAATTACTATGGATCAGAAAAATTCAAATTAAAATAACTCTGAGGTACCACACACACCTCATAATTTGTCTAAGATGACAGGGAAAGATAATGATAAAGGTTGGCAGTGGATTGGACACTAATACATTGTTGGTGATTATGAACTGACCCAATCATTGTGGAGAGTAATATGGAACTATGCCCAAAGGGCTATCAAATTGTGCATATCCTTTGATCCAGCAGTATCTCTATTGGGCCTGTATCCCATAAAGACCATAAAAAAGGAAAAAGGACCCAAATATGCAAAAATGTTTGTGTGGCACCTCTTTTTATAATGGCAAGGAACTGGAAACTGAATAGATGTCCATAAATTTGGAAATGGTTGAATAAATTATGATATATAAATATTATGGAATAATAATAATCATAAGAAATGATCAGCAGGATAGTTTCAAAAAGGCCTGGAGAGTCTTATATAAACTGATGCTAAGTGAAGTGAGTAGAACCAAGAGAACATTGTACACAGCAACAATACAATGATCAATTCTGATGGACATGTCTCTTATCAACAATGAGGTTATTTAGGCCAGTTCCAAAAAGTCTTGTGATAAAGAAAGCCATCTGCATCCAGTGAGAGGACTCCAAAGAGAGTGTGAATGTGGATCACAACACAGTATTTTCCCTTTTTTGTTGTTGTTTGCTTGTTCTTTTTTGTTTGTTTTCTTTCTCATTTTTTCCCTTTTTGATATGATTTTTCTTATGCAGCATAATAATTGTGGAAATATGTTTAGAAGAATTGCACGTGTTTAAAATATATTGAATTACTTGCAGTATAGGGGAGGGGTGGGGAGAAGGAAGAGGAAAAAAAATTGGAACACAAGGTTTTACAAGGGTAACTGTAAAACACTATGCATATGTTTCAAAAATAAAAAATAAAACTTTGTTTAAAAAAATGGATGATTTAGAGTAAAGAGAGAATGGAAGCAAGAAACTAATTATGAAACTATTTCAATAGGCCAAGAAATTGACAATGCCAATTCATGCTAAGATGGTGGCAAAAAGAATTTTTAGAAAGGTGGGGAAACATATTTAACACTTATTACAATAATGTAACCATAAGGTCTTGGTAAAATGCTTTGATGTGGAAAGTCATGAAAAAAAGGGAGAAAATGTCATATTACTAGAAATTTAGAACTACAATTTAAATTTGTTTGTTGAGTAAGAAAGGCACTAGAAAATAGAAGTTCAAATAATTTTCATTAATTAGCCATTTTTTGGAAATTAACTCTAACTTTAAGGCCTTTAAAAGACATGTTTGGAATGGCTTTCTGAAGTCTTCTTTCTTTGATAAAAGGCTTTCTTGTAAAACAAAATAATTAATAATTTTGTAACTGATTTCAATAACTTAAGGTCCTCACATTCATCCCATACCAGTCTTAAAGCAAAAGAACTTCTAAATTAAAAATACAACACATATAAACAGGAAATAAATTAGATAGGAAGTCCATAGTTTATGGGAGTATTCTACCACATTTCTGGATAGACAAGAATAATTGTTAAAACAAACAAACACATGAAAAACATCAAGGCCATTGGACACTACATATTATCATTATCTAAACTTATAAATCTAGGAATGCAGATATTAGGCAATATATAAGAAAATTATTTCAGTGAACATTTGATATCCTAAAAAACTAAAACTATATGCCAGTGAATTCCTAATGACATCAACAGAAATGTCATACGTATGCCTGACATTTGTTGTTATTCAGAGTACTGTTTAATCTTTGTATAATAAGGATAAACAGGACCATGATGGAAAAGACTTTGGATCATTCAAAGATACCCCTTGTTTGATTTAGTCCACCACATGCAACTGTGAGGAACTGATTTCTAGCAAGTATAATTGCCATTGATGAGGGGTTTATACTGTGAGATGATGAAAAGTCATCTGATTTGCCATAAAGCAAGAAAGATTGATGGTCCAGGTGTTGCTAAACTGCAAAAAAGTATATGAAAGAAATAACACACTCTCATTCCTTTGCAATTTTGAATGAGGCATACATCAAGCTGATCCTAAGAGTTGGATGGGCGTGCAGCAGAGCATTTTTTTCCCACCTGACCATGATAGTTGTGAGCATACAGCTGTTGTCATCTGTTTTTGGTTATTATTTCTTTATTTAGGTGAATAAGTGTTCAAAGACAATCTTTATTCCTGATTATCCTGGATTTTCTACAATGTTCCAACCTTAGATTTCACATATTAGAAGTAGCCTCTGACACTGACCTAAACCACCTTCTTCAACTGTCTGATTCCTCACAGACTTGCTATTTTAAGGACAATTCTCAGGTCACTTTTATCTTCATTTTTTTCTGGATTACACTCCCGACTCTCCTGCAGAACTATCTCTACAACGTCCCATTTTTATGCTTATTTGTTTATGTTATTACATTTTAATTTTTCACCCTGCTCCATGTTTTCTAGTTTCTTTACTTGTTGGATTTACTTATTATTCTAGCTTCTTTACTTATTGGAATATAAGTCTCTTGGCAGCAAAAACTGTATTTCTTTCTGCTTGTATTTGCATTTGTAGCACTTAGCATAGTGCCTAACACAAAGTAAGGAATTAATGAATATGCTTTGAATTGATCTAATACAGAAGTGGCCAAGTGACCTGATTAATTCAAATAAAACACATGCAGACAAGGAAAGCAGAAGAAAAATAAAAAATTAAAGAAGTGGGAATTATAGACAATTTATCAGATAAAGATCCCATATTTAAAATATATCAGGAATTTTGCCAAATCTAAAAGAATATATGTCATCCCCCATTAATAAATGTTCAAAGGATATTAATAGGCAATTTTCCAATGATGAAATCACAACAATTGATAGTTATATGAAAAAATGTTATACATTCTTATTGATTGGAGAAATGAAAATTAAAACAACCTTGAAATATCATTTTATATTGATATCAGTTAAAATGATAGAAGGGCAGAGTAACAAATTTGGAGGTGATAGGGAAAAAATGGACACTAATTCATTTTTGGCAGAAATGTGATCTGATCAACCACTGTGGAAAATAATCCAGAATTACTCCCAAGGAGTTATTAAAATACATAATCAGGGATTTCTGGGGGTGAAGCCAAGATGATGGAGAGGACACAGTTTCTCCTCCTTCTCTCATACTAATTACCAAATCCAGCCTTTGCTGAAGGAAGAATCCAGGAATATCAGGAGTATAACAAATTACCAGCAGAAGACAATTTCAAAGATCACCAGGAAAGGTTTGTTTCAATCAAGCACAGAGGAAGGCAAGCCAAGTGCAAGCAGGGTGAACATGGACACTGTGCAGGCTGTGCAGACCTGGGTGGTAGGAGCTCTGTGTGACAGAGAATCTATGGGTAGAAAGCTACATACAGCAGGATTGGCACTGGTTGCAAGCCAGTAAATCAGTAGAGAAGTTATAAAGAACCCAACACAAACACAAAAGGTAAATAGTGAACCCTGAAACACCAGAATCTCATGGGACCTGGCCACGCCCATCCAGCACCAGGAGTGAGTCACCACTAACTCAGAGCACCTCCCCTTGGTTCTTAGAGGAAGAAAAAATAGATGTAGATAACTGAAAGCTAGTGGGATTTGAACTGAAAGAATTTCACACAAAAAATGGGCCTCATTCAATTTCTGCAGAGGTATTTTATATCTACAACATAGTTCAATTAGCCTTAAACTATCCAGCAAGTTGTAGGAGAAGAAAAAGCTTTAAAAATGAACAGAGGAGGAAGTGTGAGGAAAAAAAGGAAAGATCAAGATCTTTCCCAAGAGCAAGAGGATTTAAATGAGGAATTAGGGTGTGATGACTCTGATTCTCTTGAAGAAGTTTCAACTCCGCCTAGAGAGCAGATGATTGACAGGCCCACATCAACTCCACCTTCAGGAGTGGAGGAAGAAGGAGGAGGGGAAGAGGTAGAAACACAAACAGAATCACCTGTGAAGCAGCCTATGACAAGATTAGAAAAAGCATTGATTAAGGCTAAGAGAGAAGAACAGAATATAAGTGATTGTATACATTCATATCCTGTGATTGAAGATATTGACTCTGTAGGTCAAAAAAGGAGAAGATATAAACCTTTAGATTTGAATAAAATTAAAGATTTGAAAAAAGGTTGTACCCTTTATGGGGCTACATCAGCTTATGTTAAAATGTTACTAGATGGTTTGTCTTATGAAGTCCCAACCCCAAATGATTGGAAATCCATAGCAAGGACATGTCTAGAACCTGTACAGAACTTATTATGGCTTGCGGAGTTTCATGAATTATGTAAAATCCAAGTCAGATGCAATTTGGAAATAGGAGTTAACACACAATTCACTTTTGAGCACTTAGCTGGTGAAGGTCGGTATGGAGAGAATTTAGAACAGATTAATTACCCCGTGACAGTGTATGAGCAAATTGCCAATAAAAGCTTAGGGTTCTCTCCCTGGACAAAAAGATCGGGGAGAGGTTTTCACTAAAATAGAGCAAGGTCTCAATGAACCTTTTGCGGATTTTGTGGGACGTTTGCAAACTGCTATCAAAAGAAATATTGGAGGAAATGCAGCCACAGAAATAATGACCAGACATCTGGCTAAGGAAAATGCCAATGAGATTTGCAAAAGAATTATATGGGGATTGGACAAAGATGCTCCTTTAAAGGAGATCATAAGACAAAGTTCCACAGTGGGAATCAATGCTTTTTACACCTGGATAATGAAGAACGTGGTAAGACAGGGTCCCTCCTGGCAAGGGACTTCTAGAGAAACTCGGCAATGTTTTCAATGTGGAAAAATTGGACATCTAAGAGCTCAGTGCAGATATGTAGATACAGTGAGAAGATAGGGTGAGAGAAGACCTAAAACTCCATGTCCAAAATCTCACAAGGGTCTCCACTGGGCCTCTGAATGTAGATTGACCCAGGGAAATGAGAGGTGAGGCCCAGCTTCAGCCCCCCAAGTGGGGCATGATGGCAGCCGAGGTTACATCCAGAGAATTTAAGACATGATAAATCAGCCAAAAGGCAATCAGATGAAAGAAAGGGATTGAAATTAGGAAAAGTAGAGTTGTATGCAGTAGAGACTACTGAGATACTCCCTGGAGAAGTGAAATCTGTTCCTGTTCAGCCTATGGATCCTTTGTCTTCAGGCACAGTAGGCTTGACCATTTCACCTTCTGAGAGTGCTTACAAAATAGTGTCCATCCATACACTGATGTGGGAAACTGGAGAATGTGTAGCTAATATCCCAGTCACTAACACAGGTAGACAACATCTGATTTATCAACCAGGAGAAGTAGTAGCATCAGAATTATTGTTATGTACCCCTAATAAGCAACCTGGTGATAGTCGCCCAGATTCTGACTCCAATGAACAAAATCCAGGAATATATTGGACAGCAGCTGTGACAGCTGACCGACCTATGCTTACTATTTATATAAATGGAATACCATTTGAAGGATTGGTAGACATAGGTGCAGATCATACAGTTATTAGAGGTACCAATTGGCCCAGACAAGATCCCCATCAATCTGTGGGGAAGAGGCATTTTACAGCAGATAGGATTATAAATAAGCACAAGAGGCTTTGAGAGAAGTTGAACTGGCTATATCCAATGTGGTTGAAAGAGTCACTCAAAAACCCTTGGAAATATCAGTGTTTGCTACAAAAGAGGCACCCTCAGCAGTCCTTCATCAAGGAGACAGTGTGATTGAGTGGGTGAACCTCCCAGCACAACCAGAACAAAGCCTTACTCCCTACCCAGTGCTTGTGGCTAGAATTTTATTAAAGGCTATTAAGAGAGTAATACACTTATTTGGGATAAGTCCTGAAAAAAATATACACATTATATACTAATGTACAAATTAATGTATGCTGTGAGACCATCCCAGAATGGCAAATTTTATTGGCCACAGCTCCAAATTTTGCACATGATGGGTCTCCATTAAAGATAACCTGGCTACTACATAATTGGTGATGGATTTTTGAAGAAAATGTTTTTAAGGTTCCTCTTAAAGGACCAACAATCTTTACAGATGCCTCCAAAGAAAATATTTGTGCTGTATACTCTCATGATTTAACCATAAAGAGAGTAGTCAAGACTCCTTGTCAGTCCAGTCAGCAGAATGAATTATTTGCTATCATGCTAGCTCTTACTTATTACCCAGGAGACGTAAATATAATTACTGATTCAGTCTATTCAGTAGGTGTAGTACAAAGAATTACCACAGCCCAAATAAAATTTGCAGCTGCTAATATTTATCAGCTCTTTAAGGAACTTCAAGAGCAAGTAAGAAAGCATCCAGGCAAGATTTATATCTTGCATGTCCACTCACATAGTGGACTTCCAGGTCCTATTTTTGATGGAAATTCAAAGCAGATAGCCTTCTAACCATGTTGGCCAATACTCCTTTATTTCAGGAAGCACAAGAATCTCATTCTAACAATCATCAAGCTGCTCGAGCTTTATGTTTACAATTTGGAATAACAAGAGAGGAAGCTAGGAGCATAGTAAAAAGCTGTACTGCTTGCCTTCCTTTCCACCCTCCTACACTCCCTTCAGTGAAGAATCCTCATGGTTTGAGACCCAATGAAATCTGGTGCCTTTTCAGGATTCACTTTTGCAGTGCCAACTGCAAAAGAGACAGCCCGAGTGGTCACTGAATTCCTTATCCATGCATTTGCAATTATGGGTGTGCCACAAGAAATCAAAACAGATAATGGACCTGCATATAATTCTAAACATTTTGCGCATTTTTGTGCTCAGTATAAGATTTTACACACCACTGGAATACCTTTTAATCTTCAAAGTCAGGCAATAGTAAAGAGAAGAAACAGAGACATTAAGACACTCCTCCAAAAACAAAAGAAAGGGGGAGCCACAGGTAACCCTAGAGAACTTCTAAATTTAGTTCTCTTTACCATTAATTTTCTAATTTTTGACAAAGATGCACTGGCTCCAGCAGACAGGTTTTATAACCCACCAGAAGGGCAGTGTCCAGTGCGAGCAGCTCCACTGTCCTTAGATAATCTCCAGGTGATGTGGAGAGACTCAGAAAGTGATGAATGGAAGGGACCAGATAGGTTAACTGCCTGGGGGAGAGGGTTTGTTTGTATTTCTTCAGCAGGAGAAGGAATCAGATGGGTGCCAACAAGTCATATTCGCCTTGCCCATCGGAGAGAGACAGAAAAAGAGAAAAACCTCAAAACAAAGGAGAAAATCTAAGAAGCATCTGACACTGAAAGAGCATGGCTAGGCTAATAAGAAGACTGTTAAAGAACTTTAAAACCAGCGGGAATCATTGGATTTCCTAACACAAGATGAGACTAATGGACAATGGACTTATGGACATGTATAAATTCTCAATTTATGATTATTTGATTATGTTATTTGTTACATACTTCTAGCATGTATTATGTTACTATGTTACTATGTTACTATGTCTTTATATTATCTATGTAATTATATGTAATGCCTCCCATATTGATGGATTTATGTTTCAAGGTCATGACCACCCTATGTTCTAAATCAAAAGAAAGGGGGGAGATGTTAGGTTCTTACTAAGTGCTAATGAGATAATGAGATATTAGGTTCTTACTAAGTGCTAAGTTGGTACTTAACAATTCTCTAGTTCCGGCCTTTAGGGGAGTTTTACCCCTGTGAACTCCTGGGGAGGAGCTTACATGTTTAGGAGGAGCAAGTTCATTGGTTGAAGTATTTTTTTCCCAGAAGCCCCTCAGTTATTCCATGTCCATTCTCCGGGAGGATAAAAGAAGACATCATTGAGCAAGGGGAGAGTCTTATCTGGGCCAGACCTGGGGTGGCTCTCTGGAGGAAGAAAGAGTCTCTACACGAGGTCAGAGTTGGCAGCAATTGAGACAGCAGATGTCCTCCCAGAGAGCGATCAGCAGTCTCTGGAGACAACAGCACATTACATTTTGAGTTAAAAAGTTTTTGTACAAACAACACTAATGCAGAAAAATTAAGGGAAGCAGTAAACTGGGAAAACATTTTTACATCCAATGGTTCTGATAAAGCCCTCAATACTAAAAAAATATAGAAAATTGACTCAAATTTATAAGAATTCAAGCCATTCTCCAATTGATAAATGATCAAAGGATATGAACGGACAGTTCTCAGATGAAGAAATTGAAACCATTTCTAGTGAAATGAAAAGGGGCTCTAAATCACTATTGAACAGAGAAATGCAAATTAAGGCAACTCTGTGGTACCACTACATACCTCTCAGACTGGCTAAGATGACAGGAAAAGATAATGTTGAATGTTGGAGGGGATGTGGGAAACCTTGGACACTAATACATTGTTGGTGGAGTTGTGAACTGATTCAACCATCCTGGAGACCAATTTGGAACTATCCACAAAGGTATCTAATCTATTCCAATGATCTATCACTCTATTTCTTAGCCAGTACTAAATGGTTTTGATGACTATTGCTTCTATAATATAATTTTAAGTCTAGTACTGTTAAGCCACCATTTTAAAATGGCCTGTTGAGACTTACATAAACTGATACTAAGTGAAGTTAGTTAGATCCAGCAGTGTTACTACTGGGCTTATATCTCAAAGAGATCTTAAAGGAGGGAAAGGGACCCATATGTGCAAAAATGTTTTTGAGGCAGCTCTTTTTGTAGTGTTAAGATACTGGAAACTGAGTTGAGGCCCATCAGTTGGAGAATGGCTAAATAAGTTATGGTATATGAATGCTATGGAATGTTATTGTTCTATAAGAAAGATCAGCAGGATGATTTCAGAGAGGCCTGGATAAACTTACAGGAACTTATACTAAGTGAAATGAGGAGAATCAGAAGATCATTTTGTACATGTCAACAAGAAGATTATATTATAATCAATTCTGAAGAACGTGGTTCTTTTCAAAAATGAGATGCTTCGGACCAGTTCCAATGATCTTGTGATGAAGAGAGCCATGTACACTCAGAGAGAAGACTGTGGGAACTGAGGTTGAATAACAACATAGCATTTTCACTCTTCTTCTTGTTGTTTGCTTACATTTTATTTTCTTTCTCATTTTTTTTTCTTTTTTGATCTGATTTTTCTAGTGCAAGATAATTGTATAAATATGTATTCATATATTGGATTTAACATATAATTTACCATGTTTAACACATATTGGATTATTTGCCATTTAGAGGAGGGTGAAGGGAAGGAGGGAAAAATTGGAACACAAAGTTTCACAAGGGTTGATGTTTTAAAATATGTTTAAAATATATTTCAATGCATATGTTTTAAAAAATAAAAAGCTTTAAAAAATAAAATATAAAAAAGAAACACTGGATGTCACAATTTTCCCCAGCTTTTTAATCTTGTTTCTGTTGGGTTTGTTTGGCAAAACCTTTTTAATTTTCAATGTTTTCCATTTTGCCTTTCATAATGTTCTCTAGTTCTTCTTTGGTCATACATTTCTTTCTTCTCCAAAAATCTTGTATGTAAATTATCTGTTGCTCTCCAAATTTGTTTGTGGTATCATCCTTTATGCCCAAATCATGTACTCATTTTGACCTTATTTTGGTATGAGGTGTGAGATATATGTCTATGTTAAGTTTCTGAGCTATTATTTTCCAGTTTTCTCAGCAATTTTTGTCAGTGAGTTCTTATTCCAGAAGCTGCAGTTTGGGCATTTATCAAATACTATAGGTCTTGATTTTGTGTCATGTGTATCTAATCTATTCCAATGATCTATCACTCTATTTCTTAGCCAGTACTAAATGGTTTTGATGACTATTGCTTTTATAATATAATTTTAAGTCTAGTACTGTTAAGCCACCATTTTAAAATGGCCTGTTGAGACTTACATAAACTGATACTAAGTGAAGTTAGTAGAACCAAGGAAACATTTTACACAGCAAAAACAAGATTATGTTTTGATTAATTCTGATGGATGTGGCTCTTTTCATCAATGAGGTAGGCAATTCAGGCCTACTCCCATAATGATGGAGAGAGCATATGCATCCAAAAAGAGGATTGTTGGGACCAAATATGGATCACTTTTATCTGCTCTTTTTCCTTTTTTGATCTGATTTTTCTTGTGCAGCATGATAAATGTCAAAATATGTATAAAAGAGTTGTACATGTTTAACATATATTGGATTACTTGATGTCTTGGGGAGAGGTGGGAGAGGAAAGGAAGAAAAATTTGAAATACAATATTTATAAGGGTGAATATTGAAAACTTATCTTCGTATGTATTTTGAAAATAAAAACTACTATTTTTAAAAGAACCAAAAAAAGAACAACTTTGAGTAATTAAGTTATATTCTCTATTCTCTATACAAAAATTAGCTATAAAGGATATATGAAGAAAGACACTATCTACATCCATAGAAAAAAATGATGAATAGAAATATTTATATAATAGTTAAACATTCTGTGGGTATATATATATATATATGTATATATATATATATATATATATAATGTAACATGTAATGGTAACAATCTCTAGGGTGGAGGGGAAGAATAATAATTTTCTTGTATATTTGAAAGGAAGAATCAGTTGCACACAGTAGATTTATAGTTTCATATAAAATAACCTTTTTTTATTGTACTATATTATAGAAAAGTTTATTTCATTCCATAAATGTTAAAAGAAGTCTATGGGAACTGAAAAATAGGCTATAACAGTAACCAGCATGTGTGTATCAATATCTATATTTACTTAGATATGGATACACTTGTACACATACACACAAAAATTAATTGCTATTCTTTTTTCTTTCTTTCTTTCTTTTTTTTTTTTTTTTTTGATGATAGAGTCTAAACCTGAAGTGAAGAAGATATGGGGTCAAATCCAGCCTTAGCTACTTACTAGCTGTATGACCTTGCATAAGTCACTTTACTTTGTCTATCTTAGTTTCCTTTTCCGTAAAATGATCTGGAAAAGGAATTGGCAAATCATCCCAATATCTTTGCTAAGAAAAGCCCAGGAGGGATCACAAAGAGTCAGACATAACCAAAATCTATTAAACAACAACAACTGTATTCTATTTATCTATTTGTATCATATCTATAAGATGGTGGCACCTGGTAAATTTTTCTCTATTTTCTAAAGAAAAAACTAGGTTTTGATGATGATAGTAATAATAATATGATTTATACAGTCCTTCAAATTTTGCCAAGTATTTTACAAATATTAACTCCTTTACCCCTCCCCCCACCAAAAAAAACCTCTGAAATTGGGACAAGAATGATATTATCCCCATTATGGAGATAGAGCTACTGAGGCAGGTTCCAATTTATTTATTTATTATTTATTTAATGACTTTTCCAGGGTCACACTCATAGTAAATATCTTAGGCTAGATTTGAGCTTAGAGCTTCCTGATTCCTGACTCAGCTGTCTGCTAGAACCTTTAGAAGTTTCAAGGGACAAAAGGCCACTGTGAAAAATTCTAGTTAGTCAAAAGACCTTTGAAGTATTCTTTTTCCCACTAGGATAACTAAAACTTTAATGAAACTCCAAATCACAGGCAATGTCATTTATTGAAATAATGATTGGGCCGAAGCATAAGACCAACTATCCTTGATGATAGCATGTGAAAAATATGATTTATCATCATTATCATCATCATTATTATTACAGTTGAAAACATTTTAATATAATATTCATTCTTGAACAAAGAATAACATATGTAGATATGTAGTCAAGTTTCTGAAATCTAAAAACATAATCATATGCTCTAAAGGTGCCAATCACTCTATTCTGCAGACTCACAGAGACCTATTTCTAACAAGGACATTCACAGCTCATTTTTTTTTTTAAATTACAAGCCAAGGTATATGAGATGTGAACAGCTGACCCAGTTTCCAAAATAAACATCAGGCTTCAGGCTTTTGCCAGCTGACTAAAACCAAATCCAGGAAAAGAAAGAAGCACATTCCCACTCCATTTCTTACTACATAGTCTCCACACCTGGAACAGCAGAAGTAGCACACCAAGAAATAACTTTAAAATGGAAGTTGATTATATAACAGAGTTGTGCTGATTTGCAGATCAACTGTTTTATATGATGGAATGTTTACAAGAAACTCCATTACTGTCATTAAACCTTTAAAAAAGAATAGCAACTTTTTTTTTAAGTATATAACTGAGGTCTACAGATTCTCCCTTCTATCTACATGTAGCAGAAATCACTGTAATTTCCCTATCTCCAAGGCACTTTATCCATAAAACAAATCCCAATTCTGGGAGACTCTATCTGATCCCAGAATATTCTCTTCCTTGTCTAGTAGAGAGAAAGACAACATTCCATGCAGATCCTTATATTTTAAAATGAATATCTTTAACTATTGCCTATCCTTAATGACATTGTTCCCATTCCTGAAGAGAGATCTTCGCTGATCATGATGCATGTCTTTCTCTTAATTAAAATCTGCAGTTGTGAAGAAAATATAGTCTACCTTGAAAGCCAAAAAGTAGTTTTCTCCCCCCTTCTCTACATAGTCCCAATCTGCTAATCACAGTAATATAACGTCAAACCAATTCAGGAAAAAATAGAAAATTGCAGGTGTCAGGTACTTTTAAGATCATTTATTTAGTCTAGGAGTTTTTAACCTGTGGTTTACAGATCCCAAGAGAACCATGGATAGATTTCAGTTGGTCTATGAACTTAGATCAAAATAACACATATATTTTCACTAACAACTAGTTGATAATTAGCATTTCCCTTCATTTTTAAACTATTCTAAGAAATAAATCAATGAAGATCATGAAATTGCCAAATGTCTCAAAGACATAAAATTAAGATGAAAAATGTCCTATGGGTAAAGGATGAATTAAGGACCAAAGAAAATATGACTATTATATATGTAAAATAAATAATTTTGATTATATAAAATTTCAAAAAAGTTTTACACAAGCAAAAGTATCGCAACCAAAATTGAAATGAAAGCAAAAAAATGGACAAAAATATTTGTAACAAATCTCTAATAAAGACCTCATTTCTCAATATGTCAAAAACTGAGTCAAATTTATAAAAAAATATGTCATTACCCAATTGTTACATGTTCAAATGAATTGTACAAGCAATTTTCAGACAAAGAAATCAAGCCTATCTCTAATCATATGAAAACATGCTCTAACTCACTACTGAGAGAAATACAAATTAAAATAACTCTGTTATCACTTTACAGCTATCAGATTAGCTAATAATGACAAAAAAGAAAAATGTCAGATTTTGGAGGGGATATGGGAAAACTGGCACACTAATGTACTGTTGGAATTTTGACATGATACAATTATTTTGAAGAGCAATTTGGAACTATGTTCAAAAGGTTATAAAACCATGTATACCTTTTGATCCAGCAATATAACTACTACTATATATCAAAGATAGCCCCCCATAAAAAGGAAAAAGGGCATATTTGCCCAAAAATATTTGTAGCAGTTCTTTTTATATTGGCTAAAAATTGGACACTGAAGCAATGTCCATCAAATGGAGAATGTCAAAACAAGCTGTGGGATATAATTATGATGGGATATTATTGTGCCATAAAAAATGACAAGCAGAATGATTTCAGAAAACCTTGGAATTACATGAACAGGTGAAAACTGAAGTAAATGGAAACAGGACAACATTGCACATAGTAAAAGCAATATTATACAATGAAGAAATGTGAATCAGTTAGCTATTCTCAGAAATACAATAATTCAAGACAATCCCCAAAAGACTAATGAATATCTACTAATATCTGCTAATACATATCTACTAAAATAATAATCTGCTTTCTGAGAAAGAATTGATATTGACTAAATCATGCTATTTTTCACTTTCTTTCATTCTCTTTCTTTTACTTGAAATTATTAATAATATCTAGTCCATCCTCACACCTATCTCCAGGTGAGAACTGAGACCTAGAGATATTACCAGCCTTAGGTTACATTTGCCCTTTGCTATATTCTAAATTATCATAACATTGAAAATTGCTAATCATCTTCCACTTCTTTCTGTTTCCCGTGGGGGAACCATCGGGATAATATATCAGTGACAATATTTCTAATTACATTTAAAAGTACCAAATAAATTGATGTCATGGAAAGAATACATTGCCTTCTTAATAGAATACACAAGAGCCAAAGTGTAACTCAGTTCAATTTAAATAACTACATGAAAATTCAGATTTCCCTGCACAAACATCCCATTGGCAGAGTGGTTCTTGCCATATGTTTAAATATGCTAAACAATTCACCTTATATAAGTCATGCTAAATACTAAAAAAAGTTACAGGATGATTTGGCTTTCAATTACATGCTATTTGCACATTATCATACATGTGATATGATTTTTCCCTTACATATTTTTAAAAGCAAATCTTTATTTCTATAACTTCCTGTCTATCATCTTTTATAATCACAAGCAATAACTGTTGCCACTTAAGAAGTAATAAGAATAGAATGTCACATGATCAACAAGATGACAAAGTCATTCTTTTCCATGTATTTCTTTCCAACCTAACAACTGCAGAAGAAAGAAAAGATGTACCAATCCAAAGTAATCAAAACTCGATCTAGAAAATAAGACAGAACTACTTCATGAAGTAAATGCCTCATTAAAAACCATTGAACAACTGAAATTCTTAGAGTTCCTTCTCAGCATGTTTCCAGACAAAGCCATTTACCAGACTTAGCCAATGCAAATGTCATCACAAATTTGTGTTTGAAGGTTCAGCTATGATGCTCCTTTAGGTAGGTGGAACAGTAAGAAGAGAACCAGGCCTAGAATTAGGAACACTTAGTTCAAATCTGGCCTCAAATACTTACTAGCTATCTATGTGATACTGGACAAGTCACTAAATTATATCTGTCTCAATTTCCTCATCTGTAAATTGAGCTGAAGAAAGCATTGCAATCTCTGCCAAAAGAAACCCAAAAGGATTAATTAAGAGTCAATGGCAACTGAAACTGATGATGTCTAGATTTGGGGGTTCCTGGTCAGGGAACCAAATGATGAGATTAAGATTAGGGATCCTGATGGTCAGGGAGTTAAATGATGACATTAGTGGTAGGTTTGGGGTTCAGGGAACTAAATGAAGAGGTTTGGCTTCCCTAAATCCCCTTTTGGATTGGCACAAAATAGGGAGTTGTAGGAACCCTCTTCTGGAAGCACAGAGGTCCTTTGTAAAGGAATTTATGAACCTGAAAAGCTAGACTGATAAAAATAAGTTTATTATTGGCATTGGGAAGTCAGCCTTTGCTATGCATGAATAGAAAGAGTGAATTCCTTGGTGGCAAGGTAAAGTTCCTGGCAGAGAGAGAGAAAATTTCTAGCAGAAAAATCGCAACAGAGAGGTATAAAGTCTTGTTAGGGAAATAGGTGAGACAAATAAAGAGAGGGTAATGATGAAAGAAAATATAATTTCAGTGGGCAGAGGTTGCTGCTCTGCCAGGAAGACAGAGTTTCCTTGGCATGGCATATTAGATCCTCTGCAAGGACTGGGTTTAAAATTAGCTCTTTCTATAATAGAAGCCTTGGCTACAAGTTGGAGTTTGCTCTTGATGGGGGCTGGTTTCAGCTTGAGCTAGAATTTGAATAGAATTGAATGAGTGTTTCTAGATTTAATCTTTAATTCAATGAGAAGCTTAATCAGTAGTGAGTGTTATCAGTGGGAGTGGTGCCTATCTCTCAGGATAACAGATTAGGGATCCTGATGGTCAGGGAGTTAAATGATGACATTAGTGGTAGGTTTGGGGTTCAGGGAACTAAATGAAGAGGTTTGGCTTCCCTAAATCCCCTTTTGGATTGGCACAAAATAGGGAGTTGTAGGAACCCTCTTCTGGAAGCACAGAGGTCCTTTGTAAAGGAATTTATGAACCTGAAAAGCTAGACTGATAAAAATAAGTTTATTATTGGCATTGGGAAGTCAGCCTTTGCTATGCATGAATAGAAAGAGTGAATTCCTTGGTGGCAAGGTAAAGTTCCTGGCAGAGAGAGAGAAAATTTCTAGCAGAAAAATCGCAACAGAGAGGTATAAAGTCTTGTTAGGGAAATAGGTGAGACAAATAAAGAGAGGGTAATGATGAAAGAAAATATAATTTCAGTGGGCAGAGGTTGCTGCTCTGCCAGGAAGACAGAGTTTCCTTGGCATGGCATATTAGATCCTCTGCAAGGACTGGGTTTAAAATTAGCTCTTTCTATAATAGAAGCCTTGGCTACAAGTTGGAGTTTGCTCTTGATGGGGGCTGGTTTCAGCTTGAGCTAGAATTTGAATAGAATTGAATGAGTGTTTCTAGATTTAATCTTTAATTCAATGAGAAGCTTAATCAGTAGTGAGTGTTATCAGTGGGAGTGGTGCCTATCTCTCAGGATAACAGATTGAAGCTGTTTATCCTATTTCCCTTGGGTAGGGTCTTTTACAGAGGCCAGGATTCAAAGAGAATCTGACCTTCAAGAAGTTTTAGAAAGCCTGTCCGGATCCCCTCATTAAAACAATTGAACAATGATAGCAACTTGAGTTTCTTCAGTTTATTATTAATTAATTAATAACTAATGAAATGATGTCATGATTTGCACATGAATTAGACTTAAGTGAGGCAGAATTGCACAAAGTGGTCAACCTGACTCTCTTCCAAAATCATAAAAGTCCAGTAGCAATACTAACATCAGGATGACTAACAATGGCCCAGAATGCCGTGAATGACTTTAATGTCTTTGACTTTTAACCAAGCCCTTAAGTGCTCCATAGAAGCCACTTCAGCTGCCTTCACAGCTGTTCTCATCCATCCATTCCACTGGAAGAAGCCTTCACATGTTTGGGATAAACATCCCCAACTCCTTCATTTGGTTTATCAATTACCCTTCAATATGGTATAACCTATCTGCTGAGACAAGCTTCAGCTTCTCAGATCCACAGGTAAAAATTGGGTGATATGAACACCAAAGATGGATGAGCAGCCTTGAAAAGAGCTCAGCAAGCCCTTATACCAGAGGAGCCAGTTTTCCCTTAATACCCCATACACCTCAGTAGTGATGGACTGAATTCTTCAAACCTATATGAAGTAGAAGACATTGATTCTGCCCTGCTTCATGAAAAAAAAGTAAATGCAACAAGAAATGAGAATTTAGAGTTGGCTAGAAAGTCCTAAGCAGCCAACTGCCACTTCAAAATATTCAAATACTTTTAAGTTTAAATCTACATCAATATATTCTTAATCACTTAGACAATCAACAAAAGAAATCCTGATTTGTAGTTTTTGCTAATTTTGCAATTCAGTTGTACAATTCACACAGAAAATTTGACAAGCAGCACAGACAATTTGAGCTGGCTCCAGCATACCCCTGGTTCTAAGAGATTTCTATGTCTAAGGGAAGAGTGACAAGAAACAGAACTGTCCTTAATTCTCCACAGAAAGTTTTCTCTGACTAAGGAAATAAATTGATCCCCTTATAGCTTAAATTCTAGAAATTATTAAGTGGAAGGCTCTTCAGGTAGCAATAGTCCATCAGAATTTGAACAATGATCCTTTCTTTCCAAAGAGAGCACTCTCTCCATTATCCTGAGGATATTAACTTTCCCTCAGAGACTCACTTGGCTCCACATTTTTGATAAAGGCATCTGGGCAAAACTAGTTTAAACTGATAAACGTCAAGGGCCTGGAAAAGACTTTCTTTATTGCACTTGCTCATAAGCCTCATCCATATAAGTTGACACACTTCACATAGAATTAAAACCTCATTAACAGAACATGGGATGCATGATGGGGGAGGGAGAACATGTTTAAGAGTATAATGTAAAAAATGATGTAACCTTAAGAGGAACTGAACAATTCATTCTCTGGAGGGAAGGAGCTTATCTGCTTCTGTACCTGGTGCTCCTTATTCCCATTAGAAGGATGAAACCTGTTTCTGGCCACAAATATCCAATTCCTCTGGACTTTCTCTCTCAAAAAAAATTTCCTTGTTACCTGACTTTCAGAGTCAGCTTGTTTCTAACTACTCTCCCCTGTGTCCCTGCTTACTTCATGAACCCTGGCTAGTTGGATCAGTACTCTTCCACTAGACATGGTTCAGCTATTTTTCTTGATTTGACCTAGAGATAGGGCCAGACAAGAAATACTCTGAGATAGTAAGTAAGAACCTTCCAGAGTATGTCCAACAAAACTAGCTAGTCAATTAAACAGGAATGAGAAAGTCTTCAATAATAAGGCCTCTGAGGACAGGGAGCCAAAAGCAAGAAGTATATAACATGGAGGGAAAATTGCAACATTTATCTACCATTTGTCACCATTAACACAACAAATATGTCAGTATTATTTTAAGCTGTCCTCTGTGAAACTACCCTTGCTGTGTGTGTTTTTTTTTTTTTTTCTCAGCCAGGTAGTGTGATACAGAGAAGCAAAAGAAAAAGAGAAGAAGAAAAAAAAAAGGACAAGCAGAAGGAAGAGAATGAGGAGGAGGAGGAAGAGAAGGAAAAGGAGGAGGAGGAGAAAGAGGAGGAAGAAGAGGAGGAAAAAGAAGAGGAAGAAGAACAAGAACAAGAAAATCACAGCATGAGTCCTAAAGGCAGGGAAACTGGATTCAAATTCTGTCTGATTTACTACCTGATTCTGGGCAAATTACAATCTTTCTATTCCTTGATTTCCGTATGTGGAAAATGAAAAGGATGTTTGCTAAGGTTCCTTCTGGTTAGGCAGATATGATACTTTGGGAATGAGCTTCTCCTGTGAATAGCTCCCAGCATTTGTAATGTTTTCCATATTAGGAATGACCAAGTACTGGTTCAGGGTTCAGGGAGAAAAAGAAAGGAGACATGATTCTGATAACTAGAAAAAATGAAACTAGTATTAAGACAGATAATATTTTTTTGCAAAAGTAATTACGCAAAGCTTTTTCCAATCTCCCCAAGAGTTCAGTAAGATTGGTACTAGTACTTGAAAGAAGCAAAGTGCATCTCTGCACCAATTTACTTCAGGTAAAATAAAGCTATATACATTAAAGAAAAATCAAAACTTTTGAGTTATTTAATTAGGACATTTTAGGAAGACATCTATTAGTCAAAAGTGAAGCATACATAATATTAAAATTAGTTTTTTTTTTTGTTTATTTTTTCGTGATCACACAGGGAATGGTAGGAGAGGAGTAACCAGATGCTTATGGAAATTCATCTTGGCATTTTAAACAATCAATAGTCACGGGAAAATTCACATGTCAATAATATAAAGCCTGGAATAAAACTCTGGACATAATAGATACTTAGTAAACATTGGATGAGATGATGAGGAGGAGGAGGAGGAGGAGAACAACAACAATAATGATGATGATGATGATGATGATGATGATGATGATGATGATGATGATAGTAATGCTAAATTACTGCTTAAAGAAATTTGACTATGGCTCTATTAATTTTGATTTCATAAATGTAAGAAGCCAAGTACATTTTATACTCTTCTACCAAGAACCCTTCCCAATCACACCCACACTTTGACCTACATAACCATCTGTGCCTATTGATATTCTAACCACCCTTTAAAGTACTATTTTCTCAAAAGTTTCTTTAAAACCCTCACAAGGAAATGGTTTCTCCCTCTTCTCATCTCAAAAACTTAGTACTTCTTTTATGAATTTATCTTTGCCTAATTTATATCATAAGTTTCCACATATGAATCTGTCACAACATCACTTAGTGTGAAGGAGAGAAAAAGAAGTAGAAGTGGGGAGGAGAGGAAGAGAGAAAAAGATAGAGGCATACAGAAAAAAAAAAAAAGGAGATAAAACAATGAATGATATTTTATAATTTTACTTTTAAAATAAAATTTTATGAATGCCAAGAAATTTTACTCTCAGTGTCTCATAGGAAACGGCAAAAATCAGGTTGTGTTTCTTAAGGGGAAGACTCAAAATATCTAATAATCAATAATATAAAGAAGTTATAAATCTCAGACTTTTCTTAGGGCATACAAACATTTAATTCCAATTCAGATAATAAGGAATTTAAACATCAAGTATTTCCTAGAGATATATTTGCCAAATAAATCTACAAAGAAGTTTTTTTTTTTTTTTGCAACTGCTAGGCAATTAATTTTCAAAAAAATAATGCCTTCCTCAAAGGATATTTATGTATTAGAACATTGTTTAAATAAATGCCAATTATAAGTACATTTGGTTACTCAATATTATTTTTAGTTTTATGTCCAAAAGATCACACAGAAATTTCCTCCTTTATGTGAAATCAAGACTATACTTTCAAAATTTTATATTAAAACCATTTGACTAATGCTACTGATGAGCAAGTGATTAGGGGAAATTGTCTGTAGTGAAAAACATTAGATTGGAAATGAAATCTAGGTTCAAGTATAATACAATTCTATCAAATCTTAGCTAAGTGACCTAAGTTCACCCCATGAATGATATATATGATGTATGCATATATAATTTATGCATGATGAAGGTACAATAGTCAAAAAAAATTAACTTACCATTATTGGTAGTTACTAACTGATAAAAAGATAGTTCTTTGATAAAGATTAGATAATCTTTACTTTCCAAAATCCAAGACTCAAATGTCTTCTGGCCCAATCTACATATATTCAGGAATCACCTCAAAAATATCTCTGATAAATAGCATTTTATCTTTCTTACAAGCAACTAGACAGCATAATAGATAAAATGCTAAACCTAAATTTGGAAAGACCTAAGTTCTGTTTCACATCCTTATTAACTATATATCCATAGAAAAATTGCTTAACTGCTCTGTGCCTCAAATTTTCTTATCTCTAAAATGAGGGGATTGGACTGGGAGACCTCTCAGGTTATAAATCTATGATTCCATGACCTCCAAATAATAAGAAGCACACCTACTGAGGAAGTAAACATTCTACTTTTGTATAGCTCTAGTTATTCTTTTAAAAAGTTGTTTTTCCCTGGGACACTAATACATTGTTGGTGAAGTTGTGAACTGCTCCAACCATTCTGGAGAGCAATTTGAAACTATGTCCAAAGGAATGTCAAACTGTGCATACTCTTTGATCCAACAGTGTCTCTATTGGTTCTATATCATAAACAGACATAAAAAGGAGGAAAGGATCTACATGTAGCAGTTCTTTTTGTAGTGGCAAGAAACTGGAAACTGAGTGGATGCCCATCAGTTGTGGAATGGCTGAATGATATGAATGTGATGGTATATTATTGTTCTATAAGAAATGATCAACAGGATGCTTTCAGAAAGGCCTTAAGAATTTGAATGAATTGATGCTAAGTGAAGTGAATAGAATTAAGAGAACATGACAACAAGATTATATGATGATCAACTGTCAGGGACTTGGCTCTTTACAACAATGAGGTGATTCAAAGTAAATCCAATTAACTTGTGATGGAGAGAGCTGTCTACATCTAGAAAGAGGATTAGGAGGAGAAGGTAGATCACCACATAGTATTTGCACCTTTTTTAAATTGTTGTTTCCTTGCTTTTTTTCTTTCTCATTTTTTTTTTCCTTTTTGATCTGATTTTTCTTATGCAGTATGATAAATGTGGAAATATATTTGGAAAAATTGCACAAGTTAAATCTATATTGGATTATTTGCTATCTTGGAGAGAAGCATAGGGAGAAGGGAGGGAGAAAATTTTGAAGTACAGGGTTTTGTAGGAATGAGTATTGAAAGCTGTCTTTGCATGTATTTTGAAAATAAAAAAAACTATTATTTAAAAAATTTTAATTTAAAAAATCAATGATGTTTTTCTTCCTTAATATTGATTCAAAATGTTAATGATTTTGGCTCTCCTATTTTGTACCTTAGAGACAAGCAGAACAAGGATAAACCTTCTTCCACATGACAGGACTTCTTCAAACTTTCAAAGAACCCTGTACCTTTAAATTTTTTTTAGTAGTAACTTTTTGCTTTTCTAGTTTTAGATAGCTTTAAAAATAATCAGGAAGGTAGTAGAAAAAAGACATTTGAGTATATCAATGAAGATATCATCATTATGACTGCTCACAAATTATTATGATGTTTTACAAAAGTTTAATCATATTTCAATTGAGATATATGAAAATGTAAGCATATGTTTCACAAGTTTTTTTGCAAACCAGAACTGATAGCTGCAACATCACTGAAGAAATGACTATTCAGTCTCATAAATCAACAATAGTTCATCTCCATAAGTGAAGAGAACAGTATATTAAGTACTTACTAATTATGAAATATATGCACTCCTTATATCTGTCTCTTTCTCTCCACTTACACAGTCACTGACCTAGCTCTGGCCTTTACCATCTGTCACCTGGACTATTGCCACAACTTTCTAATTGATCTTCTGGCCCCAAGTCTTTACCTCTCCAAAGCAGTCTTTGCACTGCTGCCAAATTGATTTTCCCGATGTGAACATAGTACCCTATTTAATAAATTCCACTGGCTTCCTATTACCTTTGGAATCAAATATAACTCCTCTGTTCAGCATTTAATGTCCTTCATGACCTAGCCCAAAACTACAGCACCTTTTCAGCCTCCTTGAACATAGCAACCTTACACATACACTGTGATCCAGACAAACTGATCTTCTTTCTGCTCCTCCTACACAATACTGCAACTTGTAAGCATATTTCTGTTGTCTTCCATTCCCAGAATACACTCCATCCTCATTTCTAGCTCACAAACTAACTACTGTCAAGGCTTTTACCTCAAATTTCTAGCTCACAAAATGTCTAGCTACTGTCAAGGCCTTTTACCTCAAGGGCCCTTTTTGATGACTTTCTTCCCCCCACCACAAAACTATTGGGATCTTCTTTTAAAAAATCACATTGTGAGCAGCAGGATGATTTCAGAGAGGCCTGGAGAGACTTACATGAACTGATGCTGAGTGAAATGAGCAGCACCAGGAGATCATTACACACTTCAACAACAATACTATATGATGATTAATTCTGATAGACATGGCTCTCTTCAACAATGAGATGAACCAAACCAGTTCCATTTGTTCAATAATGAATAGAACCAGCTACACCCAGCAAAAGAACTCTGGAAATTGAGTGTGAACCACTACATGGCATTTCTAATCCCTCTGTTTTTGTCCACTTGCATTTTTGATTTCCTTAACAGGTTAATTGTACATTATTTCAAAGTCCAATTCTTCTTGTACAGGAAAATAACTGTATACATATATTGTATTTAATATATACTTTAACATATTTAACATGTATTGGTTTACCTGCCATCTGGGTGAGAGGGTGGGGGGAAGGAGAGAAAAAATTGGAACAAAAGATTTTGCAATTATCAATACTGAAAAATTACCCATGCATATATCTTGTAAATAAAAAGCTATAATTAAAAAGTGTCTTTAATTTTAAAAATCACATTGTATCTCTCTGGCCTATATCTAGAAATGTACATGTACATTTCTTTGACTTGACAATAATATTCTTGAATACAGGTACTTCTTTCACTTTTATTTTTGAATATCCAGAACTTAGCACAATGCCTGATAACAAAGGAAAAGCTCAATAAATGTTTGTTGATGTATTGTTTTTTAATATCCACAATACAATAATATTTTGAGGGTAGTAACAGTACCTTATTGCCCATTTTACTGATGGGGAAAAAGAGAATTAGTGAAATTATATCATATAACTAGTAAGTGCTAGAGATTAGATGCAAAACCACATTAATTTGGACTGCAAATTTAGCATTTTTTCTCTATACTACATTTCTTTAAACCAGTGGTATCAAATTCAGATAGGAATAGGAGCCATTCATCTGAACCTAAAAATCCCTGGGGTTGCATATTTATTTAGTTTTGAATTTTAATATTATTGATTTTTTTGTATTTTACTCATTCGTATTTCTCAATTATATTCTATTATATATGATTCAGGCCACACTTGTAAGTTTTGTGGACAACATTTGACCTATAGACTGTTTGACACAATTGTTTTAAACAATTCCAATGACAGGAAGCTCAGGAAGCAACTAACATTTTTGGACAGTTTAATATTTCCTTTCTTATTTTTAGCTGAAACTTTCATCTATTAGTTATAGCCTCCAGGTCAAGATAAATTGAATGCCTTTCCACATGAAAAGTTTTAAAATATTTGAAAATTGTCATTTCCCTTATTTCCCAAATATTTTCTTCTCCAGGCTAAATATCCCTGGTTCTTCTAACTAATGCTTAAATGATAGTACAAGAGTCATTTTATTCTGCCAGCCACCATCTTCTAGAAATGCTTCAAGCTTGTCTATTCTAAAATGGAACGTTGATAACTTCCCAAAATAAGACATGACATCCCAGGTTGAGTCTGTACACCACTATCACTACACAGAATGCCTCTATTATTGCATTCTTGAATTGCACGAACTTTTTCATTTACTTCCATTAAAATATCCTACTATACTGAACTTGCTGTCTGCTTAGAACCTATATATATATATATATATATATATACATATATATATATATATAAAACTTAATTTCTTTCAACACATATCCTACCCATCACATTCAATCCTATACTTTATTATTTGAATCCAGCTACAGGACTACATTTATCCTTATTAAATTTATCTTGTGAGCTTCACCCTACTTTATTTCTGAATCTTAATTCTGTCAAGAAATGTATTCATTCTCTTTTCCAGCATTGTACCCTTATGAATTTTATGAACATGTATGCCTTTCTTCATTCAAGTCACAGTAAATGATAACAATATTAACATTAAATTATAGAACAGGAAAACATTTACCATATATCTATTTTATATTATATTTTTTAAATAGTTTTCAGTATATATGTCATATTTTTATGTTTATGTATGCTGGAATTTTATCAGACCTGTGATTTCATGGGTCTACAGTATCCAAAGGAAATCCACTCTGTCGATGCCCATAAATAACTGTCCAACATTTTGTAGTTTTAGAGAATTGTCTGGGAAAACTGAGAAGTCATATGATTTGCTCAGGACCACAAAGTATGTGGAATTTGAATCCAAATCATCCTGACTTGCTTTTGCACTTTTGTGTAAACAGAAGTTATCTATGCATAATATAAAACTAGCCAAAACAACTTTTCTGATAAAAAGTGATGGTAACAACAGACCAAAGTCTTAAAATTTCCTTAAAAGCCTGAGTGATTTTATTTTAATATTTCAAGAACTGTGATTAATGGTCTTAACAAAGAAATATTAAACTACTTACAGCCAACCATCATCATGGCCACTGAAAACATCTTCTCCACATCGGTGGTTGGAGCTATGTTTCCAAATCCTATCGTGGTAAGGCTTGTCATGGTGAAGTAGAGCGAGGATACATACAATGAATCCTTGCTGGGTCCTCCTTCCCATGCCCCTGTACTAGTATTGTACTGATAAGGCGTCCCAATACTCATCGCCAACTGGTAAAGCCAGCTATCATTTTGAATGCGATTCGTGACTTCATCGATGACTTCATAATCTCCGATACTGTACCAAATACAGGCTAGCCAGTGAGCAACTAGTCCAAACACACATACCAACAGCACCAATACAGCAGCACCGTATTCCAGATAATGGTCCAATTTCCTAGCAACACGGCCCAGGCGTAAAAGGCGCACCACTTTCAAAGAACTGAAGAGGCTGCTGATCCCCTGAAAAGAAAGAAATGATAGAATGACTTCTAAAAACCTGGTGGAAATGTGTGTGATGCATTGACTCACCTTGAATGTCAAGATCCATTTATATTATGACAACAGACACACAAAATGCACCTTTAACTTGCCATGAAGTAAAGAACCTGAAAAATAAAGGAGGTATACTAAAATAGAGATATTTTTAAAAATAAATGTGTTTTGTGCTTTAGTAGGCACAAGACGTTTGTTAACAAAGGAAAATTAAGACTTTTTTTTTTATAAAAGAAAAGAGTTTCTTAAGGGTAAGAGCCCTTGTCTTAACTAAAATGTGATTTTGACTTAAGAAAGCCACAGGGCTTAAAGTCAGGTAGTTATTGTTGTTCAGTCATTCAGTCCAACTCTGAGTTTTCTTGGCAAAGATACTCTAGTAGTTTGTCATTTCATTCTCCAATGTGTCCTATTTTATAGATGAGAACCTTGAGTAATTAAAGGTTAAGTGACTAGCCTGAGTCATACATCTAGTAAGTGTCTGAAGCTGAATTTGAACTCTGATCTTTATGACTTTAGGTGTGCTATCTACCTAACTACTCCTTGAAGTCAGATAACCTGAGTTTAAATCCTGTTGGATAAGTTGAGTTCGAATTTCACTTCAGATACTTACTGGACATGTGACCTGGGCAAGTCCCATAATATTTCTCAGATTCTATTTTTCATTTTTAATATGCTAATAGTAGCCTATACCTTATAAGCTAATTGGAAAGTCAAATGAGTTAACATGTATAAAGTGCTCTGAAAACCTTAAGGTATTATATAAATGCTTATTGTGGTTGTTATTCTCCTCCACTTCCAGGTATTGAAGTCTATATAAATGAAAACTCAAATAGATGAGAAGAAGAAAGAGAAGATGAGAAGAAATGTCATTAGAATAGATTTCAGGAAGAGTTCAGAACTCATCAGTGGTGAAATCCACACAATTTTTTCTATTTCTTATGAAGCTCGTCCTCAAAATGACCTATTTTCATTATCTTATCTTGTGCCAAGAGAGAACATTAGCATTGTTGGAAAGGGAAACATAATGGAGTTTTTCCCAGGGAAACTATTCTTGGCCTGTTTTTTTTTGTTTTTTTTTTAATATCATCAACAATGACTTCAATAAAATCATAAATGGCATGCTTACCAAATTTGTAGATAATATAAAGCTAAGCAGGATGGGGGTGACAGAATCCAAAGGACTATAAGAAAAAGATTAGAACAATGAAATACATACAACTTATAAGATGAAATTTTACAAGGATAATTGTCAAAGTTGCAGTGCCACGAGTACAAAATAGATAAGATATGGCTATACAGCAAGGTTTTTTGTTTGTTAGGGGTTTTTTGTTTATCCTGAAAAAGATCTGATGGTTTTAGTGTAACACAAGCCCAATATTAATTAACAGACTGGCAAGGCACACAAGCATCAATGTGTCTTGTACACATTAAGGGAAGCACAGTGTTCCAAGCTAAAGAGTTAATAGTTCCTTTGCCCTCTTCCTTTGTCAGACTATATGTGGAGGATCATATTAAACTGTAGACACTATTTTTCAGGTAGACCACTGACAAAGTGGAGAGCACATAAGAAAGAAAACTAGTACAGATTGGACTAAATATCCTGCCATGTCAGGATCAGTTGAAAGAAACAGAGATGATTAGCAAGTTGAAAAGGATAAATTGGGGTAGGAGGGCAAAGAGAGAGGAAGGAACCTGATATTATTTGTCACATATTAATATTGAAATCACATTCAAGTATTTGAAGAGCTGTCAGATGGAAAAAGGGATTGGAATTGTTCCATCTGTTTCATATGGGGAACCATATCACAGAAGTCAAAAAGTTCAGATTTAGCCCTGATGTTAAGCATTTCCTAAGAATTAGCTAACCAGATGTGGGATTGAGTTGTCTCAGGGAGGAATAGATTTCCCTAGATTGGAAATTTTCAAGCAAAAGTCTTAAGACAATAATGAATATATGGTAAAAATGGATTCTTATTCAATTATGGGTAGTACCATGTGGCCTTCCCAATGTGATTTTGTGTGATTATGTAACTGATAAGTAGCTATATTGGAATGAGGGACATAACTGAGCTGAATATCATCACACCCCGCAGCAAACATCACTGTTAACTTTTTTTTTTTTTCTAAATCCTACCACTAGTAATATGCTACCCATCCCTAAACCTGGATAGCTAGAACTAAAGAACTAAAATAATAATAGCAATTAAAAATAGCTAGTATTTCTAAGAATTTTAAGGTTTGAAAAGCATTTTGCAAATATTACTTCAACTTGTCCTTTCTACAGCCTTGGGAGATAGTTGTAATTATTATCCTCATTTTATATATGAGGAAACTGAGGCAGATGAATATTAACTTGCCCAGAAGCATACATCTAGTAAGAGCCTGAGGCTACATTTGAACTTGGAGCTTCTAGTCATAGGTCCAGTGCTTAATCTACTAAATCACCTTGCTAAAGGAAGTTAGAATTTATCTAGAACCTCTCCAGTCTTAAACAGGAAACCAATCAAAGTATTTATGTTTTGTCTGTTCAATTTACAGGCAGAAAAATGAATGATTTTATTTAAATGTTTATCCTTGAGGATATTTTGTTTTTGTATCCCTGACAACTAGCACACTACTGTGTATGTAGTAGGGATATATATTAAATGTGTATTAAAGGTTTATTAAAATGTATATTAAATTGAACTGAACTGAAAACATAATGAAGACTCACTTAAGTCCAAAAATTGCTAAATAATTTAGCTGATGTTGAGATGAGTGGTTCAGTATCACTAAATTTGTTTAAATTTGTTCTCATTACTAATTTATTCTTTCCACAGCTATAAGCAACAAGAACAAAGGACAATTTTCCATTAATATTACATAATCCATCATTTAATTTACTCTCATTAAATTAAAAAGAAAATTAATAACTGAAAATGTCTATAAAGCACAAATAGACTAATAGTAAATTTGTTAGTGTAGTACAGCTTCTGGACTCACTCTCTTACCTTCTACTAGAACTGGTGAGCTGGATCCCCAGGAACTATTTCTCACTCTAATAGTTCAGAGGGTAATCCAAAGGACTAGGAAGTGTTTTTTCTGGTACTTCTCACTAACTTCACCAGTTTGCTTTTTATTAACTATCATTTACATTAACTAATCAGATGGAGCTCATTAGCTTTGACTTGGAAGCATTTATTAAATAAATATTGTAAAACACAAACATTCCTTTAATAAAGTGTGGGATACACCTTCCAATACAGAGTTCTGAGAAAAGTGGACAGTTTCTAATTATTGGGAATCATTTTGTACCTTGATAGAATCCTCATGAAGTTTTTCATAGACATGATTTTCTGATGGGTTCTTTTAGTCTTAAAACTACCTTTCCTCAATGTTTATTTTGAATTTTGCTCCCATCAGTCACTGCTGTGGCATATGGTAAAGTGCCAGGCTTGAAGTCTAGACAATCTGAGTTTGAATCCTTTCTCAAACAGTTACAAGCTGTATGGACTCTTTACAAGTCAATAAACTTTTCTCAGCCTTCAGTTTACTTGTTTGTGAAATTAATCACAAAGAACATATGAAGGAAACTGCATCAAGAGAAAGAAGTGATAAATAAAAATATATAGAGAATGAGAGAGAGACAGAGAGAAAGAGATAGACACACTGCCTAATGGCACCCATTTTGGGAGGTAAGAAATCCACATAATAACATTATTATAAATTTAAAAGGAGTACATAATAGATTTGCAGTTTCACTGCAACCATCACTTTTTTAAACCAAAAATAAAATAAACAAAAAATTCTAAAAGGTGAAATAAGGTGATGAGGCAAGGGGTGATTTTTTAGAACCTAAGATCATTTCTGATTCTAATCTCATATGATGCTATAACCTTGTTCAGAAGTCCAAAATTTCTGATATTTTATTTATCTAATTATCCAGCCCTAACATCCCTGCTAATATCCAGAATTTCGTTCTTATTTGCTTACTGGACATCTCAAACTGGATCCCATAAATATCTTAAATTCTATACATCCAAAACTGAAATCATTATCTTCCCTCCCAAATTCTCCCCTCCTTCTAACTTCTGTATTATTGTGAGGGTACTACTATCACCCTGCAGAGTTACCTAGGAATGAAATCTAGGTAGGTGTCTTCCTTAAGTCCTTATACTCTCTCACTCCTCAGTTGTTAAGTCTTGTTGTAATATGTCTCTTACATGGCCCTTTCTCTTTTTCTGAAACCACCACAATGCAATCCCTCATTGTCTTATTTCTGGACTCTTATGTCTCTTTAGGCTGCTCTTGGTCTCCCTGCCTCAATTCTCTCCCATTCCAAGGCAACTCGTGTATCAAAGTGATATTTTTAAAGTCATCACACATATTTAACGTGTATTTGTCAACCTGCCATCTGGGGGGATGGGGAGGAGGAGAAAAATTAGAACAAAGGTTTGGCAATTGTCAATGTTGTAAAATTACCCATGCATATATCTGGTAAATAGAAACTATTAAAATATTAAAGTCATCACACACACACACACACACACACACACACACACACACACACACACACTGCCCTTCATGTCTAGGATCAAATAATAGGACCACCTGTCCAATCTTCTTGCACCTTTCTCCTTTTCCCACATGTTCTGTTATTCAATGGCATTGGCCTCCTTTTCAGCCTGAAATTCTCTCACTCATCTTCTACATTTATTGGCTTTCCTGGCTTCCTTCAAGTAAAAAGCTGAAATTCTATCTTCTGAAAAAAGTTCTTTGGTCCCCTCCTAGTCTTCTTTAATCTTAATGCTTTCTTCTGATATTACCTTATAAAATATCTCTTACACAAGATAGGTGTACCCAAAGCAACTAATGCAGTATTAAGCTGCTAAATTTTAAAAGTATTAAAACATAAAACTGCACTAAAACCTTTGGGAAACCGTGTATATCTTGTTTGTATATAGTTACATGTTTGTATATAGTTTATGCCTCATTATGTTATGAGCTCCTTGAGAGCGGGGAATAATTTTTTCGTTGCTGATTTGGGTGGATGAGGGTTCTTTTAACTTTCTTTGTACCCTCAGGACTTAGCACAAAGTTTCACACATAGTAGATGCTTAATAAATACTAGTTGTAGTTTTTGGCCACAAGATTTTCTTCTAGAGTGTGGGATAGGGAGGGATATTATACTGTCTCTTCCCTCTCAACTCCCACAATCACTCCCTTTCAAGGACTCTGTAGAGTCATCTAAGATGTTTCACTCCTTCCAAATAATTTAAGAAGTTTTAGTATATAGTTTTTGTCTTTGAATAAGTTAGTAGGAATATCTAGGAATTGTTCGTCCCTAGTTTATAATGTGACTCAATAATTGATTCATTGAGAAATATGGGTCTTCTGTGATCTACTGGGATAAAGTGAACTCTTACCCTTGCACTAGAACTATGTCAAATTTTGAAGAATACTATCTTCCCCAAGATCAAAGGAGATCGATACTAGTTAGATATCTGAAGACTATTTTAGTAGAATTATTTTTGGTAAAGTGTTGTTTTAACAATATGCAGTAGCATCACCTTTGAAAGTAGCCCAATTAAGTAAGTCTCCTCTTTGTAGATATGATAACAATGATTTTATAATAACACTGGCAATTGTTTAACACTTTGTACCTAAGAATTCCTTCACTTGCTTCTCTTTTTGTTATTTTAGAAGAGTTGAAAGGTCATTTAAGACCTTTCCAAGCCTGCAATAAATTTGCTTTTGTTAACACCTCCACAGGTTACCGTAGAAACCTTTGTAAATATCCCAGGTTTTGTGTCTATGAGTGCATGCATTTCCTCACCATGCACACACACACAGACACATATACATGTGCACACACACACACACACACACACACACACACACACACACACACACATT
Organism: Sminthopsis crassicaudata; assembly: GCF_048593235.1. NCBI lineage: Eukaryota > Metazoa > Chordata > Mammalia > Dasyuromorphia > Dasyuridae > Sminthopsis > Sminthopsis crassicaudata. The sequence continues at coordinate 329,020,623 of NC_133618.1, forward strand.
AGTCTTCCAGTGCCATTTAAGGGTCCCATTAATTTAGTCAATTACACCTTAGACAAAGAATCAATTACCTCAAATAGCATGGGCAATGTTTTTAACTATAGATCCCTTTTAACAGAACTAACGAAACTGGAAAACATTGTGACATTGGGCATAAACAAGCACTTAGCATGGTGCCTGGCACATTGGTATTTTTAAAATGTTGAATGGGTTGATATTGAAATTGAATCTCTCAACATATAAAAGATTTCTTTCAAGCATCAAAAAATAATATGTGCTCTAATCTTATAGGTTCAGGAATACTTCAAAATGTCTAATTGTTTGCTTTATGACAATTTTATCAATTCTAAATTTGTTTATAAAATAAAATAGCCCCTTAACCAGATAAAATATTTTAGTTAAACAGTTTTAAAAAATATGAGTCTGATCTTATCATTCTCCTCTTTAAAACATTTTTCAGAGTTAATCTATTCTTGCTCAGTAATGAAAATGAAAATATTAATACATTTCAAAAACAGGTTGCATACTCCTTACACATTTAAATTTGATTCAGTATTTATTAATTTATTAATTTCCCATTATGTAACTAATAAGCTACTTCACTAGGTACTGGGGATAAAAGACTCAAATGAAACAATCCACTTACATTCTTTTGGGAATAGGAGGGTGGGGTGCATTATGTATACAGATTAATTATAGCACAAGAAAAAATTGTGGAAACTGAGAGCACGACAACTGGAGTAGATATGGGAAGAATTGAGGAAAGTTGATCCTTAAAGGAAAAAAACAAGGATGCTAGAATACAGAAATGAGGAGTGAGTCCATTTCAGGAATAGAGAACCATTTGTGTCAATGTGCAGAGATGGGACATTTAGGGTTGATTTCAGGAAACACCAAATAACAGTTCACTTTCTCTGTTGTAACGAATTTGTACCTTCCTTTAAATCTTCCTCCCAAGAAGTCTTCCATAATCCTTTTTAATATTAATGATTTTCCTCTATTAGTAATTTCCTATTTAACTTGTATAGCTTGTTTGTATGGATTTCTTTGAGTGCCCTCCCCTCTATTAAACTGTGAATTCCTTAAGAGTTGGCACTGTCTCTCACCTTTTTTTGTATTTTGTATTCCCAGTACTTAACACATTGCCTGGTACCTAGTAGGTACTGTAATACATGTTTATTGAATTATCAAATTTAATTGTGAAAGGCAGTGGCCTTAATTGTGGCTAAAAAGGTAAGTGAAATGAGTCTATGGAGATACTTAAATGCCAGGTTAATAATTTTACTGATGGAGGAGCAAATGGCATAGTATTTAAGTGCAGGTCTATGATTCAAAAAGTTGAATCTGAACTTGAATCTTGACCCAGACATTTGGGACCAGTGTGATCTTGAGTAAATCATTTTACTTTTAAGAGATTCATTTTCTGCATCTGTAAAATAGGAAAATTAATACTTGAATTTAGGGTCCAATGAGGTAATATATATTAGCCATTTTGTAACTCTTCAAGCACTATAGAAATGTCAGTTATACAGAAGGAGTACAAGGGATAATATTGTAAAAAATTACCTATACATATGTACTGTCAAAAAATGTTATAATTATAAAATTAATTTAAAAAAAAAAAGGAGAATCCTCACTGGGGAAAAAAAAGTATCCAAGGTAATAAAACTCTGTGCTCTTAGAGAGAGAGATCTATCTGTCCCTAGTACTCTCAGAACCCTTCTTAAGGAAATGTTTTAATTAGGACTCAGTTGGGTGGGAGAAGCTCCATCTCAGTAAATCAATATGGTAGAAATCTTTGATCACTGTGTATGTCCCTATTCACTCCCTGCTTCCCCTCTCCTCTAACTTGTCCCCTTGAGGTACAAGAAGTCACATGGGGATGTTAATAAATATATCTATAAAAAAAAAAAGAACTGTCAGTTATAACTATTAAATGCCTAATTCAGAAGATTGTATTTTATTCTTTAGGCAAGGCGAAACCATTCTCTTATTTAAAGAGGAGAGTGATAAGATCAACTCATATCTTTTAAAACTATATAACTAAAATACTTTATCTGGTTAAGGGGCTATTTTCTTTTATAAACAAGGATAATGGATTCAAAATCTAGAGGGGATGGGGGAATGGAGAATAAGGGAGATAAAGCTCAAATAAGGTCAGTAAGAATAGAATAGGGCTTTAATTAACTATGGCTTGTATTACAGAAAATATAGAATAGGTAATAGAGTTTTTGAACTAAGATGACCTAGGTTCAAGTTTTACCCAGATACATACTGTCTTATGACCCTAAGCAATTAATTCTCAATGCTCTAAGCAACTATTTAAAATTTTAAGTTCCAAAGAGGGTTCTGACTTGGGCTAGCAAAATAAGTTCCAGAGCAACATTAATAAAATCACAGTCCCAAGTTATTTAACTAAAAATAATGTAGAAAACAAATAATATTACAAAAGTGAATTTGAAGCAGCATACTTTTATGAAGATATCATACTTCACATGTACCCCAATTCAAATAAAGGTAATTAGCTAGCCTTCCCACTTCTTATAATAATTCCCCAAGGTTCAAGGCTGTAACTTAGTGGAATATCCATGGGAAACATTTGGCCTATTCTAGGGCCGGCATGCAGTGTATGTATGAGTTTCCATGTTGGTTTCTCAAACTCCTATTCTGACTAGTTTATCAGGTACTTGGTATGACTTTATCACCTTAAGAGTCTTTGGTAGAAAAAAAAAAAAAAGAGTCTATGGTGTCCTGTTAACATAAACCTCTTGCTTCTATGTAATTAGTTGGGATTCAATATAAACCTCTTGCTTGTATGTAATTAGTTGGGACTCAATAAGTGCTAATAAATGTTATTGAATGTTTCAAGGGTGTGATGTCTATCATCCTCCTAGGGACAAGGCTCCCGTGGCCCCTACTCTATGTTACAAGTTGGCGTGAGCATTACATATATATATATATATATATATATATATATATATATATATATATATATATATATATATATATATATATATATATATATATATATATATATATATATATATCAATGATCAAAGTGAGCTCACTAGTCAGAATTCCACCATGGCAGCAGAGAAATCTTAGACCTTAGATATGATTTAGGGCTGGAAGGGATTTTAGAAATAATCCATATGGTAATATGGTATTCATGTATTCTTTCTATCCCTAGATTAATGGATAAATTTCAGGCAGTTTGTAATTTTTTAAATGGTAATTATGTCAATAAAATCCTATTTATTTTATAATTTTGTGTATTTTAATTTATACACTTAAAATTTTATACACTTAAATCATGCTGAGAAGAGATCCTTAGGCTTCCAAAGCCTGCCAAAAGCTCCACAAAAAAAGTAAAGAATCCTGATTTATTCCAATCTTATAATTTTAAGAGTAAACAAGCCCCCCAAAATGAAATATCTAGGCTAAAATTACATAAGCATAAGTATCAAAACTAAAATTTGAACCCATGTCTTCTGACTTCAAATAGCACTCTTTGCAACACATTATAATGCTCCTAGTATACAATACCTTACATAGTGTTTAGACACTGTTTATACAGTGTACTGTCTACTAGATGTTTATCTAGTTTAGTGTACTCTGTTGAGATCACTGTCTACCAAGATCCAGCAATTTTTGACACAGTCATTCCCTAAAGCACAAGGAAAAGCTCACAAGGTATTTTTATGAATGTAGTCATCACTGACCTTGTGACACAGACTTCATTGCCCAGTCCCTTGATCTATTATGTGTTTAAGACTTTTAGCAACTTAGAACATAACCCAGTAGGCAATATTTTCCCAAGGAACATGTACAAAAAGGCTACAAC